>NC_030852.1:941938-981116 GCF_000208745.1 Theobroma cacao
ATATATATATATATATATATATATATATATATATATATATATATATATATATACATACATGTGTGTGTGTGTGTGTGTGTGTGTGTGTGATTTTAGTTGTTCACTGCTTCTGTCCTAGGAGTTTAGATGCTCACTGATGATGAAGGGTAATGAGGAATGAGGGTCTCAAAACTCTTCCAAAATGTATTTATGTTTGGATCCTCAATGGAACGGTGAGTACACATAGAAATCTTATAATTTCAACCCTAACTCTGGTGTACTAGATATTATGATGAAGATTATGTCCATAAACCCTCCAGAAATATATACCAGTAGTTATCAATATCACAAAGAAAATTATAAGATGTGCATAGAGTGATGTGCTTGCATGCTTAACACCTTAGTGGTGCAACGGTCTTGAAGATTCCACCTCAAACTATGATGCAGGACTACGTATTTTTCATACAATGGTTCTACTATATGTGATTTTCTACTTAACTATCATTCTCGCAAAAAAGCATTCGATTTATAGTAAAGCACTTGCATTGGTATGTAATTTGATAGTTTGCTCCATCAATTCAACACTGAGATGAGTTGTAACTGTTTGAGATAGGTCCTCAAAATGGCTAATGCACTACAACGATTTGGCATGAAACGAGCATTAGTTGTTCACTCAGAGGGTTTAGATGAAATGAGTCCCCTCGGTAAGATTCTTGTTCCTTCTTCCCCTTGGCACTGTCATCCATGATGTCATCTTTATGTGCAATTTTTTTACTTTCTTATTCCTATTTTAAGGCCTAAATCATTACAATCTCTTGACATATGTACACAGGGCCCGGGCAAGTTCTTGATGTCACTCCAGAAAAAATTGAAAAATTCTCATTTGATCCATGTAAGATGTTGTTGGTAATTCATGATTTCTTCATCCTTCATTGAAATTAGAGAGTAGTAGTACAACTGAAGTGAAGCTGAGTCCTTGATGGATGTAATAAATATCATCGTGTATTGAATACTAATAGCAGAAAAGATTTTACAATGCTATGTTTACACTTTAAAATGGTAAGAACATGAGAATGTCTGTTGGACAGTGGAATTTGGCATTTATCGTTGCACTTTAGATGACCTGCGAGGTGGTAGCCCAGAGTACAATGCAGATGTATTGAAGCGCATATTGGCAGGGGAAAGAGGCCCCATTGCGGATGCACTTGTAAGCTATTTCCACCCTAAACCATTTCCTTTCTTTCTTTGTTCTCTGCGTGGTATGTATGTGCACATGCAGATGTGCATGCCATGTCTGTAATCATGAAAGAATTCTAATACAATAGCAATCTATCAGATCCTTAATGCAGCAGCAGCTCTCCTAGTCAGTGGCTGTGTGAAGTCGCTTGCTGAAGGAGTAAGTTTGGCTCGTGAGACACAATTATCAGGAAAAGCTCTCAATACCCTTAGTTCATGGATAGACATCTCAAACGTAAGTGAAACCTACTTTGTGCATATGTAGCTTTACTCATCGGATTGGATTGAACTTCACTAATATCTTCTCTTCTCCAATGCAGAACATGCAAGCAAAAGCTCTAGTACAAGAAAACTCTGGAAGTTTTAGCTAAACATTCAATAAAAAGCTCAAGAACCTGGAAATGCTTTTGGAAAATTGGGATTTCGTTGTACTACATTAGAACGGTGTTTCCATGTGGAAGGATTGGAAGCTCGCTCCTCTGAACTTCAAAGGACTTGATGGGATCATCCTGAAACAGTGAAACATTTGAATATAAGAAGAAGAAAATGCATGCTTGTAATCATAGATAGATTTACACTCTGAGTCTTTATCTTGGCCTCAGCTATGTATTTTGCAAGTATCTTTTGTTCCCATTTCGCCCAACACATGAATTTCAGTTGCAAGACATTGTATGGGAGAAGAAAGCACCTGCAGCCTTTTGGCTTCTGTCCTGTTTCACTGCTTTGATTGTTGTTCATCTGTAAAAGCTTTTATAGTAATTACTCGTATAAGAATAGAGTGCTTGGTCAAAATTTAGAACAATTTCTTTGGAATCCATTGAACTGGAACAGTTTTGTATTAGGCTTAAATCTTAAAAAAGGTCTTATACTATGATCATTTTTTCCCAAACAAGCTTTTAACCTTTACAAAAATTTAACTGTCATTAGACCAATGTCTGTGGTTCTTTTCTGCTTATGATCTAGCAGCTATCATTAGTCCAATGTCTGTCCGTCTTTTCTGCTTACAATAAAGTACTTAAAAAAAACCCGAGCATGTACCCAGAAATTGTCCAAATTAACAACTACAGCACCAAATCTACTTGTTTCAGCATGTAGAGTCAAGAAAATCAGAAGATTAGCAAGAACCAAACAAAGTCTGTAGCAGTTTCATATCATTATTACACCATTTAAGTACAAGTATCATCAAATGCAAAGCATTGTCGAAGCATACACTGGTTACATAGGAAACAAAAGGTTTGCAACTCTCTGCAGCAGAGTTTGGTCCCAAACACTTCAATCTCAGGCGCTCACAGTAACAGCACCAGCATTTGTGAGGAGGTTCACAAGCTGACCTGCTTGATGCTTGGCCACAACAGCTGCAATGATTGAAAGGAGAAACAGAAACAGAAAATTTATCATGTATATAACCCAAATTAGCACTACCTTTTACATTTCTTCATCTCTTTAATCAGGAAAATGTAATGTAAATCAACTTCTTACAAATGGGTTCATGACTCTGAAATTCAGGATTAAGAATTAAAGGTCATAACTAATATAGTAGAGAACAATATCCATATTTAGTACAATTCAATTTCACATTTTCCAAAGGAAGATGACAACAATTAAAGGGTAGTTGAAGCAATCGGGGCTTACAATCACAGCCACCAATGTGTATTCCTCCAATGAACACATTAGGTACTGTCCTCTGCCCTGTCCACTCCAGCAGAGCTGCTTGCATATCATCCCCATCACCTTTCAAAAACACAAACTCACATAATTTCCTGAGTACATGTTGAATGCTAAACAAAATTTTACTGCAAACTAGTTAATTTATTGTTTTAACAAACAAAGAGTTCCCTCACTTTCTTGATTCAATTCAATAGTTTTGTAAGAAGCTCCTAACTGTGTAAACAGCTGCTTGACCCTATTGCAAAAACCACAATAGGTTTTACTGCAAAAGAAGCAAGTTCAGAATTAGAATCCCATCATTAATCAAACACCATAAGCAAACATTAAGCCTACCACCTGCAGCATTCATTGTTAATCCAACCCCACAAAATAAAAAATTGGAATTTTAATTCTACCCTTTATCCAATACCTGAAAACAACAACTTGGTTGGAGGAAACAATCTGCTTGACCTTATCAAGCGCCATTTGGATTTCCTCTTTGCTTTTCTTGCTTGAACTGAACCAAGAGCCCATGGTTTATATGAGAAGTTCTGTTGTTTTTTGGCGACGTGGGTGAGTGTTATATGAAGCCAAAGGTGAGACCAGGTGTCTCAATTCTCGAGATCAGGTTTCATGTAATAGTTTGGTGGCAGGGCATGTAGTCTCCAGCTGGTCAGGCTGCTTCTGCCCGAAAAGGAAGTGAGGGGATAGGTGCGATGCTTACGGTGAACGCTATAATAAGGGTGTGTTTGGTATAAGGGATGTAAATTCATATTTTTTATAATATCTTTAATTAAATTATATTATAATATTTATTTTATAATAGATTATTGTAATATAAGATTGTAATGCAATCATATTGTAGTTAATGGATGTAATGTAATTACAGTTTAAAATTAATGCAATTATATTATATTGCATTCTATAATATCTTTAAGGATATTTTTACCCATTATTTTTTAAAAAAATTATTCAAAAACTCGAAGCAAAATCGTCATTTTTGGGGTTTCTGCTGCTTCTTCTCCATTTTGCTAAAGTCGCTCATCCTACTTCTAGCTCTGCTTCTTCATCATCTGAAATTGTGGGTTGAAATTTCCCATTCTTCTTTCCCTTTTTTTTTTATCTTCTTCTTATATTCTTTAATCTGACTTTTTTGTGTTAATTTAAGTTTTCTTCTTATTTGTATTTTACGGTTTATCACTAAAACAATTTGACCCTTGATCGGCAAGAGAGGTTGGATTTCTAGGCTAATCTTCAACAAAAGGCACAGGTAATTGTGATGAAATAAAATGCTGCGTGTTTGGTTGCAATTTTTGGTTTTTATTCCCTTAACAAAATATGGGTAATCAAATAGTTTTCAAGTTCTATCCAATTAGAAATGCTGAAAGCAGCAGAACTCGTACCTAGTATTGCTAAATCCATGGATCCTGGCTTTGTAGTCTAACTGAAGATTTTAATGTCGGTGGTTGAGCAGAACTCGTACCTAGCATTAAAGTGTAACAAAATGTTTTTGAATATGTCGTATAATTATAATATTTTTTCAACATGGTGTGAAACAAACTTTTTTAACCATGGCGTGTAACATATTTTTGTACATGACATGTCATATGTTTCTGTATATGACGTGTCACATGTTTCTGTATATATGACGTGTCACATGTTTCTTTATATGACGTGTCACATGTTCCTTTACATGACGTGTCACAAGTTTTTGTATATGGTGTGTCACATGTTTTTGTATATGGTGTGTCACATGTTCCTTTACATGGTATGTCACAGTTCCTTTACATGGTATGTCACATATTTTTATACATGGCGTGTCATATGTTTCTGTACATGTAAGAGTTAATTTTAAAAATGTCCCGTTGGTTTATATAGGAATCTCTTCCCCTACTCAACTTCAAAAAGTTGTAACTTTGCGCTCGGTTGTCCGATCGGGGTGATTTTTATTTTGAATCAGTGTAACTTTTCGAGATCTATGCGATGACAAACAGCCAAAGGCAGTTTGCTGCCGTTTTGACCCCAAAAAATCTCATTTTAACCCTGAATTTGAATTTTTACTCTTTTTTTGCCTTTTTATTAAGATTTGACCTCCCATTTTTTTTATTTTATTTAGGGTAAAATTGGTCTTGACAGTAAGAAATCATTACAATTTTTTTTTTTAGATTTTAGGGTGCAAGAAAAGAGTGCAAAAAGGTTTCATTGATACTGCCAGTCGTTATATCAACTTTTGGTTGCACCCTATCACAATTTATTGTGATTTGCTATTGGTTACAAGAGAGGAAGCCATCACATTAATGTATACATATAAAACGTATTAAGAAATAAAAATAAAATATTATCTTCTAAAGAAAAAATTTAAAATAAAATATACAATATAAGAAATTATATTAAAAATAAAAAAATATATATACTTGTAATAAGAAATGAAAAATAAAATACATTTAATTAAAAATATATTTAAAAATGACATTATATAAAAATTAACAATAAAAAAATACATGTTAAACTTGTATTTTAATATATAAGGATAGTTTTGGAAATTAACATTACATACCCTGTAAAGTACTTGTAAAACAAACACTGCAATGTTATCTTCTTTGCATTTTAATCATTACATTACTTATATACCAAACACTGCAATGTTATTTTTCCTGCAATCACATTGCTTGCAATCACATTATTTGTAATCATATTACCTGTAATCACATTACATTATAAAGTACCAAATGTTATCTAAGTCTAACCTTATTGTAAGGGTAATTAACAAATTTTTGAAAAATAATAAAAACTTGCATAATAGGCGAAATGATAAACAATATATATAATTTTTAAATTTATCTATTTTAAGATAATAATGTAGATAATTTTTAAACTTATTTAGTTTATTTTTAAAATTATTTAACTTTTAATTTTATTTTATTTTTTACTTTAAACTATAAGAATATTATTTTTATATTAAATTTAGATTTAATTAATTAATTCAATAAAATTTATTATTATTACTTGTTAGGTTAACTCTCATATATTTACGTTAAAATTTTAAATTTATTTGTTTTTACATAATTCTTACAGTTTTACGTCAAAGTTTTTCTATATCAACTTTGAACTATAATTATTTTTATCCTTATTATTCTTTATTTAATAGTTAAAATTTGTATATCGTTAAACACTTTTAATCTGAGAATAAAAATTTAAATATTTGTATTTCACTAAAATTAGATTTTTTTCACTTAATTAACTTGTTACATTAACACTCACACATTTACATTAAAATTTAAAATTTAGTTATTCCACCTTTATAAGTTTTTATGCCAATTTTTATAGTTTTACGTTAAGACTTTTTTATGTCAATTTTGAACTATAATTATTTTTACCCTCATTATTCTTTATTTAAAAATTAAAATTTGTATATTGTTAAACACTTTTAACTCGAAAATATAAATTTAAATATTTATTTTTCATTAAAATTAGATTTTTGTATTTAATTGACTTATTACGTTAACTCTCAAATATTTACGTTAAGATTTAAAATTTATTTATTCTACCTGTATAAGTTTTTACGTCAATTCTTACAGTTTTACATCAAGGCTTTTCTATATCGGTTTGAAATATAATTATCTTTATCCTTATTATTCTTCATTTAAAAATAAAAATTTGTATATCGTTAAATAGTTTTAGCCGAGAATAAAATTCAACTATTTATTTTTTATTAAAATTAGATTTTTTTACTTAATTAACTTATTACGTTAACTTTCATACATTTACGTTAAGATTTAAAATTTAATTATTTCACCTTTATAAGTTTTTACGTCAATTCTTACAATTTTACTTCAAAGCTTATCTATATCAAATTTGAACTATAATTATTTTTATCCTTATTATTCTTTATTCAAAAATTAAAAATTTTCTATTGTTAAACTCTTTTAGTTCAAGAATATACATTTAAATGTTTGTTTTTCACTAAGATTAAGTTTTTTTTACTTAATTGACTTGTTAAGCTAACTCTCACACATTTATGTTAAGATTTAAAATTTAGTTATTCCACTTTTATAAGGTTTTACGTCAATTCTTATGGTTTTACGATAAGGCTTTTCTATACTAGTTTTGAACTATAATTATCTTTATCCTTATTATTTTTTATTTAAAAATAAAAATTTATATATCGTTAAACACTTTTGACATAAAAATATAAATTTAAATATTTATTTCTCATTCAAATTAGATTTTTTTACTTAATTAACTTATTACGTTAACTGTCACACATTTATATTAAGATTTATGTCACGATCCGGAACTCCCATCGGGCCCATGACAATCACCGCGACGTCCCGATAGCCACTCATTACTCGGATTGTCGATCGGAACCCTGCAAGGCTTAGCATTAGTTTTCGCATCTCTCCGGTGAGCGACAGTTATTAAATCTCGCATTTCAAAAAATCACAAGTCGTTTCCAAATCAAAATAATATAATATTATTTTTTGGCTCACAAGGGTATTTTCGTCAATTTTTCTTCAAAAATACCGAAACCAGTCAAAAACATGGTGTAAAAGCTAAATATGTTCATACATACTTTAAATTAGATAACTGAAGTATAAAATTATTTTTACAGTGACACGTGGGCCCCCAACTAACCAAAATGCATTGGAAGCTAAAAGCCTACAGTTTTTGCCGATTCAAGTCCAAATGAAGGTCCTTGTCAAAGTCAGCTAACTATGAAATTTTCTGAGCCTGAAATGTGAGGAAATGAGGGTGGTGAGATTATAAAATCTCAGTGAGTAAACAGACACCATCTAAACCATCTAAAAGCGAGTAAATGGAGACAAATTAAAATATTCTTTTCCAATATATGTTTCATAACATGAATATTCAGTTTACTCAATTAATCAACATGACTTATATATCTCACAAAACTTGGCTCCTGCCAAAATCATTTTCGCGGGTACCTTCGTCAAGGTATCCTACTGAGACCGCCAAGGCTGTTAAATGTCCCATAAACATGTTTTTGCATCTGACACACAATCGTTCCTTTACGTTGGCTGAGTCTCATTCTCACGCGGTGATCCACGTGAAGTGCACTCAAATCTTTACCTCAGGAGATACTTCGTCTAACATCTCCCCCTGGAGGTAAATATATAACTGAGTTACCGTGCCTCTCTCATAGGCAGTCCACGGGAACCCCCACCACTGCAGTGATTATAGATTATTTTATCTACCACCTGATTTATAAAATATTTATCCGCATGACATAGTAATTTATCGCAATCTAGCCTCTCAAGGCTGAATACATAGTATATATAATTTTTGATACAAATACCAACTTTGCCATTCATGCTCACATATTGCTATAAGCCATATAATTTAAAACACAATTTATAACACAAGTAGGCAATCTCCAATTGCTCTATTTTCAAAATCAGTATTCCACTTTTCAGAAAATTTATAAAATCATTTTATAAAATCACAATTTCTCCTAAAACATAGCAATTTACCATTTAAATCCATTTTCTATAAAATCACATAATTGTATAAAACTACTCTAGATAATTAAGATGATAATAAGTTTACTCACAGTTCTAGGAGTCGATGTACTCCTAATCTCAGTCTTCAAGCACAAACTCTGTACTTTTACCAGTGTAATTTACTCACCACCTATCCACAATGTACAATACATAATTCACCACATTAATGCTTGACCATTATAAAATCAATTCAGGCTCGGTGTATATGCATGATATGATATGCAACTTATTCGACTACCGCTTAAATGCGGTGCTGACCTAATTCGGCCTATTACCCGATTAAATGACAATTGTGTCCGATTTGGCTCCAAATTGCTCCATTTCATTTCTAATACCTCAATTCACCAAACATTATTCAAATAACACCAATTTTAGCACAAAACCTTCCTGTTTGGAAAAATTTGGCCATTACAGTGCACTAACACCGTGATTTTTCCTACTTAATTTTCTCACCATTATTCATCATTTTCAAAGCCATTTCTCTTGAAATAATAACAATCTATCACCCACACACATCAAGGAAGATTTGGCCAATGAAGATTCATGGGGAAAATGGATTCTTTTCTTATTGTTTTGCTTCTAAATATGCTAAACTAACTAAAAACACTAATATATCTTAAAATCAATTCAATTCAACATCTTTCTCTCTCTTTACCAATTTTGACCAGCCATGAATTCATCATGAAAATATGTAATTTAACCATGAAAATTAAGGGAAAATGCATGGGTAAGGTAAATCACTAGCAAAATCAAAAAAAATCTACATTTGCTTGATCAAATCCTTGAATTCCAACACTTTCTCTTTGATTTTTTCCACCTAGGGTTTGTTCTTCCTTGGTTTCTCTTCTCTTCTGGTTTGGCTGACAACTATAGGAGAAATGGGCTGATTTTTATGCCTTTTTATAAAGAAACAATAATATAATAAAAACATGACACATAGCATTTCCTTATTGGTTCAAATTTTAAATATTTGACTTTTAATTCTTTAATTCTCCGCCACACATTTCTCATATTTATCCATTTCTATGATGAATAAAATCCCTTGGTCTTGACAAGTGTCGGGGGTGAAAATTTACGGATTTGCCCCTCGGGTTGGCAAAATTACCATTTCACCCCTATACTCCAAATTATACCGAAAATTAAAATTTTTCACTTCTAAACCTCAAATCATACTCCAATAAGTCAAATGGGGTCAAAAAAAATCTTTTCTAAAATTTTCATTTTGTCTCCAGGTGGCAAATGACCATTTTGCCCCTAGATAGTGAAAATTCCGATTTGACTCCAAATTGATCCTCGAACTTTGAATTACCATTTTGAGTCATCCCTGAACTGTGAAACTCTTAATTTCACCTTAAAATTCCTATTTGAACTAGTTCAAGGCTTAATCGACTTACTAGTACCATTAGGGGTAATATTGTCTTTTAACGATTTCTTGAACTTCCTAAATATGCAAACATTCTATTGAGCATGTAAATGACG
The DNA here is from genome assembly GCF_000208745.1 of Theobroma cacao. NCBI lineage: Eukaryota > Viridiplantae > Streptophyta > Magnoliopsida > Malvales > Malvaceae > Theobroma > Theobroma cacao. The sequence goes on from NC_030852.1 coordinate 951,802, forward strand.
TCGTAATTATTTTATAGAACAGGGTTTGACAATTTAAAATTTAGTTATTCCACTTTTATAAGTTTTTACATCAATTCTTACAGTTTTACGTCAAGACTTTTCTATATCAATTTTGAACTATAACTATTTTTATCCTTATTATTATTTATTTTAAAATTAAAATTTGTATATTGTTAAATACTTTTAATTCGAGAACATAAATTTAAATGTTTGTTTTTCATTAAAATTAGTTTTTTTTATTTAATTGACTTGTTACGTTAACTCTCACACATTTACATTAAGAATTAAAATTTAGTTATTCCACTTTTATAAGTTTTTACGTCAATTCTTACATTTTTACGTCAAGGGTTTGCTATGTTAATTTTCAACTATAATTATTTAAATAAAAATTATAAAAATTTCACAAGGTACACATTTAAGTTTTTATGTTAATTTTTATAAAAATTATAAAAAATTTAAATAAAAATAATTATAGTTGAAAATTAACATAAAAATGCCTTGACATAAAACTGTAAAAATTGATGTAAAAACTTCTAAAAGTGGAATAGCTAAATTTTAAATCTTAATGTAAATATGTAAGAGTTAACGTAACAAGTCATTTAAGTAAAAAAATCTAATTTTAATGAAAACAAACATTTAAATTTATATTTTCGGATTAAAAGTATTTAACAATATACAAATTTTAATTTTAAAATAAAAAATAATAAAGATAAAAATAATTATAATTGAAAATTGACATAAAATAACCTTGAAGTAAAACTTGACATAAAAACTTATAAAGGTGGAATAACTAAGTTTTATTCTTAACGTAAATGTGTGAGAGTTAATGTAATAAGTCAATTAAGTAAAAAATAATAATTTTAATGAAAAAAAAATTTTTGAATTTATATTTTTCGGCTAAAAGTGTTTAACGTTGTATAAATTTTTATTTTTAAATGAAGAATAATAAAGATAAAGATAATTATAGCTCAAAACTGACATACAAAAGCTTTGACGTAAAACTGTAAGAATTGATGTATTATACAGGTCGAATAAACAAATTTTAAATGTTAACGTAAATATCTGAGAGTTAACGTAACACGTCAATTAAGTAAAAAAAATCTCATTTTAATAAAAAATAAGTATTTAAATTTATATTCTCGGGTTAAAAGTGTTTAACGATATACAAATTTTAATTTTTAAGTAAAGAATAATGAGGGAAAAAATAATTATAGTTCAAAATTTACATAGAAAAATCTTGACGTAAAACTATAAGAATTGACGTAAAAACTTATAAAGGTGGAATAACTAAATTTTAAATCTTAGCGTAAATGTGTGAGAATTAACATAATAAGCCAATTAAGTAAAAAAATCTAATTTTAGTGGAAAAAAAACATTTAAATTTATATTCTCAGACTAAAAGTATTTAACGATATACAAATTTTAATTTTAAAATAAAAAATAATAAGGATAAAAATAATTATAGTTCAAATTGACATAGAAAAATTTTAACGTAAAACTATAAGAATTGAGGTAAAAACTTATAAAGGTGGAATACCTAAATTTTAAATCTTAACATAGATGTGTAAGAGTTAACGTAATAAGTTAATTAAGTAAAAAAATCTAATTTTAATGAGAAATAAATATTTAAATTTATATTTTTCAATTAAAAGTGTTTAACGATATACAAATTTTTATTTTTAAATAAAGAATAATAAAGATAAAAATAATTATAAATCAAAACTAGTATAGACAAACCTTATCGTAAAATTATAAGAATTGACGTAAAACCTTGTAAAAATAGAATAATTAAATTTTAAATCTTAACATAAATGTGTGAGAGTTAACCTAACAAGTCAATTAGGTAAAAAAACTTAATCTTAGTGAAAAACAAACATTTAAATTTATATTCTTGAACTAAAAGTGTTTAGCGATATAAAAATTTTAATTTTCCAATACAGAATAATAATGATGAAATTAATTATAGTTCAAAATTGATATAGAGAAGCCTTTAAGTAAAACTGTAAGTATTAACATAACAACTTATAAAAGTGAAATAATTAAATTTTAAATCTTAACGTAAATGTGTTAAAGTTAACGTAATAAGTCAATTAAGTAAAAAAATCTAATTTTAATGAAAAACAAATATTTGAATTTATATTCTTAGCTAAATGTGTTTAACGATATATAAAATTTTATTTTTAAATGAAGAATAATAAGGATAAATGATAATTCTTTTTTATAGAATTATTTTATTTTAATTTTGTTATTAAATATTAGCTAAGTCGTCAATTTTCAATTATAATTTAATTATTTTTAGTTGTTTTTATGATTAGGTTACTTTTTAGTGAGTTATTTTAATTTTATGTTATTCCTTTTATTTTAGTTATTATTTAGTGGTTTTTATATTTTTTGTAGGATTAAAAGTGATTGGGCTTAATTTTGGAAAGTAAGGTGTTGAAAGATCCAAAATCTGCTTGCGTATGTTTTAGTATTTTGGCCATATCTCGAGTTACAAAACTTCAAATGATGCGATTCTTGACTATTGAAAAGATAAGAAACAGAGCTACAACTTTCATGAAGATCACTTTGCCCAGTTCTGCCTCGAAGATAGAGAACATCACGTTGGAATATGGCTGGACGTACTGTGCCGGGAATGAAAACTTGTAAAGACTGATAATTGATTTTTGAGCCTTTTATTACACTTTTAAGCCCAATTAAACCCTAGGTCAGCTTAAGGAACTTTAGATTTAGTCTATTAGTATAAATAAGATATGTTTAACAACATTAGACAGAACCTTTGGGAGATTCAATAAGCTAAAAGTTGAGACTGAAACTTGGAAATCAAGGCGGCAAATATTGTTTTGTTTTCTTCCTTGGCTTTTATTATTTTTGTTACTTTCAATGGTTGAATTTTATACAATGTTATTTTATTTTGCAAGTATGAGTAGCTAAATTTCTTTTTCTAAGATTGCAATTGAACTCACATGTAGTCTAAATTTTTAAATCTATTTCTTGCTTATTTTAATGGGATTTGAATTGTTTATTCCAATTTGTTCTTACTGCTTTTAATTGTCTGATCATCAATTAAATTGATCTAGGAACCTAAACAAACTTGGAAAAGGGAGTTTAGAGTAGACTAAAATTGGGATAGCATATGATCAAATTAATTGATTTGCGTATAGGATAAGGATATACCTATAGGCCGTATGTAGCTAAATTATAACCTGAACTTAATGAGTCTGTTTTAATTTCAAATCACATAGGGATATAGTGTTTTGGATATAGTGTTTTGGTTAAAATAGATATTTTTATAGGTTGAGTCGGGAGACCCTTATAAATAATTTAAGACTCTAGATTAGCAATTCAACCCATTGAAATAAGTTAAGTAAGAGAGGTAAGATTTAGATGAAGTGTGAGGGATATTGTGATCCTAGGCTTGTTTGATTTGATATTTTCTCAAGTTATTATTTTGATTTTTTGTATTGGGTTTAATTTTAGTTTTAATTAATTATTTAATTTTGATTATTTGGATAAGATTAAATTGTTCTAATTTTAGTACTTAGTAAAGTTTTAGATTAATTTCCTGTGAGATCGATACCCTGCTTGCTAATATACTATCTATTCGATACGTATACTTGCGTAGTAGGATTTTAACTGACAAGTTTTTGAATTTTAACTGACAATAAAGATAATTATATTTCAAAACTGACATAGAAAAGTTTTGACGTAAAATTATAAGAATTGATGTAAAAACTTATACAAGTGGAATAGATAAATTTTAAATCTTAATGTAAATATGTAAAAGTTAATGTAACAAGTCAATTAAGTACAAAAAATCTACTTTTAATGAAAAGTAAATACTTAAATTTATATTCTTCAGTTAAAAGTGTTTAACGATATACAAATTTCAATTTATATTCCACTTTTATAATTTTTTATGTTAATTCTTACAATTTCACATAAAAGATTTTCTATATCAATTTTGAACTATAATTATTTTTATCTTTATTATTCTTTATTTAAAAATTGCAAATTTTATATTGTTAAACACTTTTAGTCTGATAATATAAATTAAAATATTTTGTTTTCATTAAAATTAGATTTTTTTCCTAAATTGAGTTGTTACGTTAACTCTCACACATTTACGTTAAGATTTTAAATTTAATTGTTCTATCTTTACGAGTTTTTATGTCAATTCTTATTGTTTTTCATTAAGAATTTTTAATCATAACTTTTAAAAACTTTACGTTTAGGTTTTTTAATAACAACTTTAAATTACATGTGTTTTTATTTTTATTTTCACCACAAATGGATTCACTGTAAAAAAAATTATTATTATAAACTAAATTTAATCATCAACATAAACATCAATATATAATAAATTTCACAATTTAATGAACAATAATACTTACAATTATGTCAAATAACAAAAAAGCAACATATGTACACATTTCACTAATAAAAGACAAAGGCATTCTTAGATCGCTTTGGACAACAAGATTTGTTAATGACTTTGCTTTGTTGCCATCTATGTTTTTATGGTTTTCACCTTTTTCTAAAACGAAATCCATGCAAGAAGTTTGTCACGACCCGAAACTCTCATCGAGCCCGTGACAACCACCGCGAAGTCTCACCAGACATTCTTTACCCCGAATGCTGACCGAAACCTCGCAAGGCTTTCGTATCAGTTTTCTTACCTCCCTTGTGATCGACAGTAACTAAAATTGTGTTTTGAAACTATATGGACCATTTTCCCATCCAAAAACAATGAAAATTTATTTCTGTCTCATAAGGGTATTTTAGTCTCTTTTTTTTGAAAATATCGAAACTCGCCAAAAACATGGTGTAAAAGCTAAATATATTCATACATACTTTAAATCAGATAATTGAAGTATAAAATTACTTTTACAGTGACACGTGTGCCCCTAACTAACCAAGAAGGTGTAGGGCTACGAACCCTTACTTTCTAAGAAGCAACTCCGAGATTTATTCTCGTCTTAATCAACTATCAACAAACTGTTCTGAGCCTGAAAAATGAATAGGAAGAGGAGTGAGATTACATAATCCCAGTAAGTAAACAATTACCATCAAAAGCATCTAAAGCCGAGTAAATGGAGACAATATAAAAACGTTATATTTCAATAATGTTTATAACGTAAAATTCGTTTCAATCTATACCAAACAATTTCTTTACATCAAAATTTTCCTGGCTTATGAGTTTCTTAAACTTGGCTCCTGCCAGAATCATTCTCGCGGGTACCTTCGTCAAGGTATCCCACTGAGACCGCCAAGGTTGTTAAATGTCTCATACCTATAAACATGTTTTCGCATCTGACACACAGCCATTCCTTGACGTTGGCTGAGTCTCACTCTCACGTGGTGGCCCGAACGCGAGGTGCACTCAAATCTTACCTCAAGAGATACTTCATCGAGCATCTCCCCCTGGAGGTAAATATATAATTGGGTTACCGTGCCCCTCTCTTAGGCAGTCCACGGAAACCCTCACCACTGCAGTGACCGTTTAATATACCACCAGACTCATAAAATTTTCAGTAGCATAATATGGCGAATAAAATTTAACCCAGTCTACCGAGACCAATCCAAAACTGTTCATATATTTCATGCCAACCCTAAAAATTTAGCCATCATGCTACCATAGTGTCATAAGCCACAATTTCAATAACATATAAAATCATAAATTTCAACACAGTCTCCATATACTCAATTTTTCCAAAACAATATTTGATTTCAAAATCAGTATAAATCTCATTTTTATTAAAAAACATTTTAATTGGAAAACATAATATTTTATAATTTAAACTCACCATTCAATACAAGCATCAAACAAGTATAATTATTCTAGATATTTAAGACGATAAATTGTCCACTCACAATATTAGGAGTAGAAATACTCCCATTTTCAATCCGCGGGTACAGTCCTTTACCTGTATCCAATGGCTCACCACCTAGCCATAATCCATGACACATATTCCAATTAAATTATGTCTAACAGTCATAAGCTATTTCAGACTCGATATATATATATGCATGATATGAAATGAAAAAAATACACAGGTAGCCATCTAGACCCGGTATTGGCCTAAGTTGATTTTTCATTCGATAAATTGGCCAATGCGTCCAATTTCACACCAACTTGCTCTATTTCTTTTTCAATCCCTCAATTCACTAAACACAAACTAATTAACACAAAATTAGGTAAAATTTATCTTTACTTTTCTTTTTGGAACTTTTGGCCAACAATGGTACACTAACTTCGTGATTTTTCTTACGTAATTTTCTCACCATAATTCATTAATTCCTACACCAAATACTATTATTTCTTACTCAAATCACCTAGGATAATACCTCATTCTTCCTCAGTATTCACTTAGAGAATTTAGCTATTGATGGACACCAAACCTTTGGTGGTTTTCTTCACTTGTTTTCATGTTACACATCATTAATCACCTAAAAACACTAACATACCTCAAAATCAAACCAATCCAAGATCATTCTCTCTCCATACCCATTTTGACCAGCCATGAATTCACCATAAAAGCATGCTTTTCAACCATGAAAATTAAGGAAAAATGCGTGGGTAAGGTAAATCACTAGCAAAATCAAAGAAATTTTACCTTTACTTGATCAAATCTTTGAATTCCAACACTTTCTCTTTGATTTTTCCCACCTAGGATTTGCTCTTCCTTGGTTTCTCTTCTCTTCTGGTTTGGCCGACCACTATGGGAGAAATGGGCTGATTTTTATGCCTTTTTATAAAATAACAATAAAATAATAAAAGTATGACACATGGCATTTCCTTATTGGTTCAAAATTTTAAATATTTGACTTTTAATTCTTTAATTCTCCACCACACATTTCTCATGTTTATCCATTTCTATGATGAATAAAATCCCTTGGTCTTGACAAGTATCGGGGGTGAAAATTTACCGTTTTACCCTCGAGGTGGCAAAATTACCATTTCACTCATCTACTCCAAATTATACCGAAATTAAAAATTTTCACTTCTAAACCTTAAATCATACTCCAATAAATCAAATGGGGCCAAAAAATCTTTTCTAAAAATTTACATTTTGTCTCCAGGTGGCAAATGACCATTTTGCCCCTAGATAGTGAAATTTTCGGTTTGATTCCAAATTAATCCTCAAACTCCGAATTACCATTTTGAGTCATTCTTGAACTATGAAACTCTTAATTTCACCTTAAAATTCCTATTTGAACTAGTTCGAGGCTTAATCGACTTAATGGTACCATTATGGGCAATATCGTCTTTTAACGATTTCTCGAACTTCCTAAATATGTAAACATTCTATTGAGCATATAAATGACGTCGTAATTTTTTTTTTTTTGAACAAGGTTTGACAGTTTTTGTCATAGTCTCAACATCTCTCATTATTGTTATCACACATTTTCTAACAATAGTATATGTAAAACTACATTATAAAGTGAATATAACTAGCCTCAAACAAGATTATGAATTGAATAATTGTTGTGATAGACATTAATAACAAATGCCAAAGCATAAATTAATAAGTTATGTAGTAATGATGTTCAAATACAACCAAATTATTTTTAACTTATAAACCAGATTATTTTTAAGCAATTCTAATAGAAAAAGAAAAAAAATACATGGCTCAGATGTAGACTATCCCCATAAAATTCTAAATCAATTTCCATAAGCTAATTATTGATATGAATGATAAGCAGAACAGTGAGTTCAAACATTAGGAAAGTAATAATGATCTGGGAATTTTTTAAATCACCGTGAATTAGATAGCATTATCATGTTTACAATTTAATTCAATCAAACCAAGAAGGAAACAACCATCTCATATCAACTTTCTTCTCCCTGGTTTTTGGTTGAGGTGTCACATATGTTCTGGCCACTTGGACATTTCTCTCATCTTGTTAATACATTAGCATTGTTAGGTTCCTAATTTACAATAATTTATTAGTATTTATTGAATGCAAATCAAGTCACTTTAATTCTCTTATGGTTGCAATAAATATGAATTTGTAATCTACAAACTCAAGGAGATGGAAAGATAGCAGAGTAAGGCATTTTGTACATTTGCAACCAGTTTGATACACTAGACAATAGTAATTGTGGCAAAATTATAATTGCTAATCTCATGGATAGTGACGGACTACAATGTCATTACCATATTATAAAAAGGTAAAAGGCAAGAATCATTTCTTAATTGTGCCATGAAGATGGCCTAATTGCAAATTTCTTCATACTGTACAGAAGCAGAACCACAAATAATACATGATCATTTTTTCAACATGTATAAAAGTAAGAAGTTAGTGCTACATCCTTCCTGTAGGTGGAATATTAGCAAAAAAAATAGTAATTTGAGCAATTCTTTTGCAAGTGATGACAAAGGGATCTTTGGTAGTTTTACTTCTATGTCATTTGTTATCCTTTCCTAATTCACTAAGAAGATGTCCACTTTTTTTTTTTGAGACGTTAAAAGATGTCCAATTTTAATTGATACTAGAGAATGTATAAAATATTTGTTGTAGAAAAATTCACAAAGTAGGTCAATTTGATGATGAAAATGCAATGATTCTTTGGATTAATGTAATGAGAAATGGTTGAAATGGTTTTGTCTAATCAAATCAAGGGTCATTTTGAATCTACTCACAGATTGTGAAGCAATGATGATATGCAATGCTTAAGTCTCATCACAGAAAAGAGAATTTTTGGTTTGCCATTTGATTTGTAACAATGGAAGAGATTGCTTCTTTTCAAGCAACTCCAATTTCCCTATATCTATGTTGTTTGATCCAAAACCATTGTTTGTTATATGCTATTTGACTTTGGTTATGCTTAGGTCATTAGATTCTTAGCTTCACATGTGAATTAAGCACATACATGATTACTGCGAATAACACACAATAATAAAAATACATCTCTATTTAACTTAGAGAACAGGCTACTTACAGTCACTACAATATAAAGGGGAAAAACATGTTAATTTTGCTTATGTGGCTAGGCATCATATAATATAGATAGCAAAGTGTTTTATTCAATGCCATTGCCACTAAGTTTTGAAACGGCATAGTTTCCTTAAAACAATATACATGTGAAAAAGGCCTCTATTTTTAGTAAACACTAAATACCCATGTCCAAGGCCATTGATCAAAACCCTACACTAAGGAAATATATCATGCCCGTAGTCATTGCTTTAAAAGTAGCTCTTGGTAGAGTCTCTTGTCCTGGAAACTCTCAGACTGAGGATGGCTTGCTATTGTAAACTTGCTGCAACAAAATTGCCCGTTAATTAAAGGTGAATTTGAGAGTGAAGGAAAATAAACTTAACCAGGAAACTCACAACAAAATATTACAAAAAAAAATTCCTCCATCCAAAAAGAACTCACTCTGTCGAAGAGAGTTCTAATCTCTCCTAACTCTTTAATTTTTTTAATTTTATTTTTTTTATTAACCAGATGAATTTGTTTACCGATTTCTTTATGGATTTTAAATCAATGACTGCAATTTAATCTCATTGATTAGATGATCTTTAACCAGTTAAAAAATAATGATCTTACTGCAGAATTTGCCAATGCAAACCAAAACCATCAACTTAACAAAAGTCAACTTCCATAGATTGTCTGATCGAAATCATGATTAGTATAGAATCATAGTCCTATTTGGTAATATTTGATTTAGTTTTGGATTTTTAACTTTTTTACTGTCCTCTACTGTAAGATAAGCCACTTTATGCATCTCACAAACATAAAACATTTTTTAAAAAAATCAAAATTTAATTTAAGATTCAGATGTTTCTAATTTGTAAGGAGGATTCAAACTCATTTTAATATAATATTTAGTTCGAGTAAATTATTCATGTATTTTTTATATTTTTTTCATAAATATATAAAATGAATTTTTAACATATAAAATTATAATTAAAATAATATTTTATGTCAATAAAAAACATTTATTTCATGTTTGAGATTATCGATTTAAACTTTATTAGTTTATGAAATTAAGATTAAATCACTAATATATTATGAGATTATCAGGTTAAACTTTAAGATTAAATAATTAATATGCTATGAGTTATTACTAAATTTTATTACTGTAATTCAATTATATTGAATTTAATTTATCATTTATATTAGCGGAATATCGTGTAAAACTGAAGTTAATCAAGGTATTGCAGCGGCAAGCATGTCATTCTTGCTTTTGATTCTTAATGATTTCTTAAGCTTGGTAAGGAAACTGTGATGTAGGCTTTTGATTATTAATGAGTTCTTAAGATTAGTACTCATAGAATTGTGAATTAACTCCAAATAAAACAGGAATTAGATAGTGTTTGGTAAAATTTCCATAATAATCTAGAAACAGATACATTGATAATGTGGGTTGCAGCTCTTAGTTCAGTAGTACAGCAGGTTCACAGTTGTATGTTGGGCATGGAGCCGGCAGCTACAAGAAGGTGCAGCAGCTCCCCAGCTTCATACTTAGCCACCACGGCTGCAATGGCAAAACCTAGAGAACTGTTGAAATTTTATAACACAGTAAGTAGAGAGATCCTGTTGGACTTACCGTCAGAGCCACCGATGTGCTTTCCTGCAACGAACACGTTAGGCACTGTCCCCTGACGATTCCACTCAGCTAGAGCTTGTTGCATCTCCCGTCCATCACCTTTCCATACGCACGAAATTTCCTCAGAAAATAACATAGTACAAAACAAATGTTGAGAACTTTGTTTACAGTAAACATGCTCTAGCTTCTTACTTTGTTCATCCAGTTCAATGACCTTGTAAACTGCTGTCAAATTTCCTTTTCCATCTAGTTTTCTAGTCAAAAACAGTTGAGTACCTGAAGACAACAACAGGGTTGCAGAAAACAATCTCCTCGACCTTCTTTAGTGCCACTTCTAGAGATGGGGTTTGTTTTTTCTTTTCTTTCTTTTTTGGTCTTTTTGCTTGAATTGCAACAACACCGGATCACCTGGCTATTTATCTTGTTTCCTGGTGTTTTAAACGTGTAGCTGTGTAGAGCCAAAGCTGAGACCAGGTGTCTCAAGGTCCATTTACATGCACCATTGGTGGCAGAAAATGGCTGCACCACCTGGCCAGCTTCTGCAAGAAAAGAGAAAAAAAATGGGGAAAATGGGAGGGCTTTGCACATGAAGATCATCAACTTAAAGGGCATTGAGATCACCTGTGTCCAAACTCTCACTTCAGGTTTAACTAGCTATGCTTTATATATACATGCAAATTTTTCACAGGGAAAATTCATTCTTTTTTGTCAGGACTAGCATTGGTTTTGTTACCATGTTGAATGCTTGAGAAACAATAAAGTTGGGTGCATCAGCAATTTCACAGCATTAGAAAGAATTATATTACTGGAACTTCAATATCCATAAATGGTAACACTAAACAATGGACTTTTGTGTCTGTGCAGAAGCCACAGGAAGCCATGATATTATTCCTATAAAGCTATGATTTGGAACATTTGCCCAATTTTGAATTACCAATTGCAGAATTTCAAGAGGTGGTTGTCTCAGCTCTACATTCCTCTGCTGGAAGGTTAGAAAAACTCTGAATAAAACTCAAGTTTTCTTCCAGTTTTTGGGGATGTATAGGCATCATTTGGATGCAAAAATGGCTTCTAAGTCTTTGTACAACCCTTTCGACTTTGACTTCATATCCGAAGAGGAACTTAGAGAAGAGCTCCCACTCCTTTTTGTCCCCCAGAACCCACTCCATTTGGTTCCGCTGCTTGAAGGATCAGTTGGGACTTTGCTTCCATCTTTACTAAAGCTAGCCTTTGCCATTTCCCTTAGTTGTTTTGGCCATGGTTTCTCTGGTGTGCCAGAGCTCCTGCTCCCAGAAGTACTCCGCATCCTGTCGGAAGGAACACCTGTATCCGCTGTGACTTCACCCCCACGTTGAAATGCTGGGAAGTTGCTTTCAAAGCTTTTCATCAATTTCTGAGGGATGAAATACAGGAGAAATCCAATTGAAGCTATTTTCAAACCTGTCAGGAAAGAGTTCCTAGCAGTGTCTATTTGCTTTGTTTGTTCATACAAAGCATACCATTCAGTAATCATTTGTGCCAAGAATCCAAATAGGAATAACATAAGCATGAAGATTCCAATTTTAGTCTCACCCCCAGCTGAAAATTCCTTCTCCAAGAGAACAAAACAAGTGGCAAACATACCCACTTCACAGGAAAGAGAGATGATTTCAACCAACTGTACCTTTTTCTTAATGAAAGGCTTCTTAAGAACAAGGAAGAAAAGCTGAAAAGAGGTAATGCATAACAAGATAACTACTGGAGTTTTAGACAACCAGTTATTCAAGTAGGCACCAGCCAAAACTCCCAGAGAAACTCGTTTCACAGATTCTAGCAGTGTGTAGTATATTCTGAGTATCCCAAACAACTTCTGAATGAAAGGTGCTTCAGCATCTTCTGTTTCATCATCAGAAGCAATGATACGGTCACCCTGTCTGCTGGGATTGTCACCAGATATCTGCGAGACCATGTATTTTGGAGGACCTCTCAAATCTTCGAACAGAGGGCCGAACATGGTTAGGTGGACAGAGTTGGCTTTCTTTTTCCAAGTCCACTGGCCTCGTTTACCAGGACCAAGAGTCACTCTGATGATATCTTGATACCAGTGAAACTGCTGGCCTTCTCGATGGACTTCCTTGTATTGAAGCAGCTTTCCAAGTGTGATTCCGACAGACAGGAACAATAGCAATGACAGCAGTACGAAAGCCACAACACCCAGCAGCAGAATCCCAACTACAACTCCTGAAGGGGTTCCTCCTTGAAACACAAAAGTTGGAAAAGGTAATGTCCCAGTCAAATAGTTTTCAAATGAGTAAAGATGTCTAAACAGGAATTTTCACAGTCAGTATCAATGGAAAAACATTTTCATGTTTCTCAAGATCTGTTTTGGCCATTGCTATGATGTAGACATGCAGTAAAGGAATGTATAACCATGTAGCAGAGGGAAAATCAGCAAGCTTTTTCAACAAAATTATAAGAAATTCCAACTATTCCTTTCACTTATAACTATAACTCTCTCCATGTTGTGCACCACCTTAACTTAAATCCTTTACAACAGATGAACATAATTTGAGGAGTTTCTTTTTGAAATCCTTTACTTATCCATGAATGCTTAACTTTGCTCATAGTTAAGGGAAACATTGTGATGTTTAAGATACCTGCAACTAGAGCAGCAGAAGCCTGGCAGATACAAGGTAGTGCAAGAATTACAAGAAATATCTCAAATCTAGGAAATATTAGTGCTCCGTAACTCCCCTGCTTTTCAAAATCTCTCCTCTTGCACTTCAGAATGAAATAGAGAAAAACATGCAGCAGTACCAAACTGCCACCAATTACAGCTAACCAGAACAAGCTTCTATCAAAATCCCTCCACCTACACAGATGAGAAAAACAGGATATATTATCGATATACATTGTTAGTACTTTAACCTTTGTAAGAAGTATTCAAAATGCATACATACATACATACATACATTCACACACACACACACACACACTCATATCCATCATTGGCCATTGCTACCAAAATCAGCATTTTTATAATTACTAAGATACTTTTCAGTTTCCAGCAAAGTAGAGATATGTGCATGAAATTCTATAATCTTTCTTGACATTTAGTATATGTGCTTTACAAAAATGTTGAATTTAGTCCTTTTACTATAATTTGTATGAATTGAGTACTTGTACTCTCAAAACTTGTTGATGTTAGACCAATCATTAACACCTTCAGGTTGTCTCTATTAAAAATTCTGACAATGGCATTGACCATGATGGCATGGTGTTGACCATATGCTTGCAGGAAACTGTCAACTTTGAACTTTGTACTTTGTCTATATGCTTGCAGGGAACTATTAAACTCATGTCAATTGTTTCTGCATTACTCTGTCTGCAAGATCCATTTAGCAATAGAAGAGTTCGTTGGAAAGACAAAAGAAGGTATATGCTGACAACGTACCCATTTGAATGCAGCTTATCCAAAATATAATCTGCTTCTGGTTTCATGCTTTGGTTCTGCTCACATAAAATACACCTCTGTTACTTAAATGGTGTTCAATGTGAGGTACGAGCTTTTTTCATGAGGAATAAGTGATTTCTGACCTCAAAAAATGATCTGTATTCCATTGCACTAAGTGGTGAACCATATACATTAGCAGCTACTTTGAATTCCTCTTGTTTTGGTTGAAAACTATTGGATATTTCCCAATCATATGCTCGGGAAAAAAAAGAATTCGAACCGTCACTGGGGCTTGAACCCATCATAACAGGCTGAATGTGCCCAGTTTCCCATGGGAGACTAAAATAAGGAATGCTCCACTCTAAACTCCTTGCAAGTTCATAATACTCAACTGGCAATGTGACTGCCAACCACCTAGACAGTGCAAAAACCTGAATGTGGCATGCACTTCTCTGCAGAAAAAGAAAGGCAAGAGAATGGAATTGTTTGTCACTATTGTTTTTATACTTTTACTTGAAAATGAGAAAACATCAATATTGAACGATCTCCACAATCCATTCATGAAACTTTTTGTTGGTCTGAGGTTCATGAAGCTTAATCAAATATTGCATGACTAGTCAAAAGCATTAGAAGAGTTGCATGAAATCTTATGTATGTTCGTCATATAAGAGAGATTAGTTAAGTTCTGGAAATAAAATAAAGAGTTCTGATGAGTTTGGTATCATACAAAGAGTATCCTTGCAGGGTCAGATGACAAAGATGAAGACGGTCTTGAAAATGCCCCAACGGATTGAAGGCTTGCAGTTGACGTGGTGAGAAGCCCCGCAGCAAAACAAGTCAACAAAAAAGCAGCAGTTGCAAAGATGGAAATCACAGAAGAAATTATAGGTATAGAATCTGCATATAGTTGGTATAGCAAACATCAAGGACTTGGTATATTTTCACTCAGCAATTAACAGGGAAAAGTGGGAAAAGATCCTTACAGTGCCTCACTTGGAGAACATTAGACGCCAAATTTTTATTTCCAGCAACATCCCCAGTTACATTTTCAGGGATATTGACAGAAACAACATCATCATCTGCTCGTATTTCTGCAGCATATATGCTTCTACTGATTTCATGGAAGCTGGAATGCATCAAAGCAGGGAAAACAAAATCAGCCTCTTGAATTCTGAGCTGCAGTTTATATTCCTACATAGACTAGCCAAATAGAGGTTGGTAATGAGAAATTACTTGCCTCTGCAAACGCCCTCCTGAGATGGATATCAAAGACGAGTTAAACCCAAAAACTGGCTTCATGAATTTTATGGAAATCGGGACATTGTGTTCTCGTGTCCTCATGTGAGATGTTGTGCTTAATCTCACAGCAGTCCTCTGAGAATCTGAAGATCACATCTATGTCCATGTCAGTAGGCATTTAATGCATCTAGTATCCAACATATAATGATTTAACTCCATGGAATATTAGAATCTTCTTCTTACTGGAAATATTTTCAATTTTGAAGAGAATAGGGGAAACACTGAAAGTAAACTTTATCCCCTATGAGATGTGAATTTCTTTATAACTTCTTTTAGAAATGTAGCTTGTACCATATAGGAAAGTAACTGGTGCCACAGGAGAAACGGGAGTCCCCTGTCTGCTTATTGTAGAGTTTGGAGTGAGGCTTATTGTTACTATAGCAATATCAGATATATTAGCAACCTGAAAGGAAACAATGAAATGACTTGAGAACATTAAATAGATAAACCAAAGGCAAAACCTGTTTGTACAGCAATGATGAGTGAAAACTATAGAACTGACTGACTAACCAGAAAGCCAAATCTGCGATTCCCATGATGTTCTCCACTGATGGGAAGAAGCCTACCCTGCCTTATGTTCAGAGAACTTAGAATCTCAGCTGATGAATTGAGAATAGGTGCTGAGAAGTATAGGTACACCTTCAGGTTATTATGATTATTGGTTGCCCGCACTGTTCTAATTTCACTATTAACTTGAAGCAATTTCTCAGGAACATGAGTCCTCAGGTCAACAAATACACTTCTTCTATCTGTGAAACACAAGCAGCCACAAGCATCAAGTTAGGGTTAGAACATGTCAACAATTTATGAGTAAATACATCTCAAACTGAAAAAAGTGGGAACAAAAGAACACTCAAAGCAGCCAAGTAATACTTGATAGAATTTTCATTGTCCAACATGGCAAAGGACAGACTTGACCAGTTTGTAACATTCTTTTATCTGGCTACTAACAACCCTATTTCAAAGAAATTTATACAATGGTCCCATCATTTTAATGTGAAAGCATTCTTATATAACTACAAAATGTTAAAGATCTTTCCAATAACTTCCTGCTGGAAAGGAGATAATGTGAACTTTAAGTGAGATAAAAAAGATGAACAACTTTAGAGAAGCTTTTATATCACTTATAACCATATTTAAAGATTGAAACAGAGATTACTTTTGAAGGAATTTTATCTGGCATACGATGATAATTAGTATAAGAATAAACAAACAAGAAAACTCACCAAAATGCACCTGAAAACTTGAATTTGCTGATCTAGTAAATGTGTTCCCAGCAGAATCAGTACAAAAACTCCTGTCCATTACCAATACCAATCGTCCATACTGAGCAGCAGATGATATGGCCACCAAAAGGGAATACTTGAGGTTTGGCTCCAGAATGATGAGTGATGAGGGTACAACTTGGCCAGCACCATAAACAAGCAGCTGCAAAGAGATGCAGACTTCTTTGTTAGAATTTGGTCACTAATTTTTTGCATAAACTGATATAAAAGACTAATGACTGATCTTAAGAGAAAAATGACAAGGAAAATCATTAAAAGACACATCACAACATCACAGAAAACACTCTTGACAGCGTTGTGATCATACATTGTTGTCGATCAACTAACCAAACTTTAGAAGATGGAAAGCAAAGGGGTTACCCCAGCTTCTGCAGTTATGAACAACACCAGTTAATTTAAAAGAATTTAAGCACCTACTCACATTGCAATCATTTACAGACGAACATCTGAAACCTCCTCCACCAGGACAAGATTCAGTGAAAGAAATATTTACAGAAACATTTAGAGCATTTGTGAAAGGTGCCGATGAGGTTACATATGCTGTGGGAGGGACTGTGTCTGCAAAAGTAAGGTAGAATTGGCCTTAGCAAAGGACTAGACAGGAACCAAATCCACTATAATTGGCAACATGTGCAAACTTGAGTTAAATATCAGAAGAATGATAGCTGCAGTTTCTGCAAGATTTACAGAAAGCAAACATGCTCTTTTACACAAACAGCAATTCATGCATATAGCAGGAGGTCCCGTTGAATGTCTTCAGAAGAAGAAACAAAAAGAATTGAGAAGAAAGATATTAAAGCAAAAATACAAAGATACTAAAGTTGGAAAAAGCTCTGGTGCATAAAAGATTGGGAGTTCAGAAATCCAAGATGATTTTGCAAAACATTTCAAGCTGACACATTTCTGGTGCATTGCACAATGCGTTGGAAGAGGACTCGTTCGAAGACTTTTATGGTATGAGCAAAGTTGATTATGTAAGTGACTTGTTGTAGATAGGAGAAAAGATGATTACAACTTATAAAGGATAAAGGAAGGTTTCTTAACCAACAGTCCAGTTATAGCTACTGCAGCCAGCTCCTTGAGAGCCATTTATGCAGACCCCAAATGTGTGGTTTCCATCCGGCAAGCCTGAGTACAAAATCTTTCTAGCTCCACAGTCTGAAGCAGAGCCATAATCCAGCTGCATTCATGGCATCATAGGAAAGGAGTTAGCAATCGGAAAAAGAATTCTCAACCAATTCTTGACTAAATGAGTCAAAATCATGAGCAGTTTCTTCAGTTCCAGTATAGTAGAGAGGAACAGTAGAAACCTGAACAAAAAAAAAGGGTAGAATAATTCAAACAAGGTAATGCTACTTAGTTTCTGTGCAACTTTGCCAATATTAGATTCTAAAACGTTGAAAAGAAGTTGAACAATTTAACTAGGAGAGAGAGAATAACCAAGAACTGTAAATGAGCAAATGTAGCAAGCAGTGTCACTAACAAACCAACCTTGCAAGTGATGCTACAGTCTGAGCAAGTGCCATTGCCACCTCCCAAAACTTCAAAGACAAATTTGGCTGAGCTAAGGTGAGATAATGCATGAGGAGCCCTTAAGAACTTCACTGAGAACTCTGAACCGTCACAATTCCCTTTGAAAGACAAAGCTGAAAAAACCAAACTAAGCAAAAGCACACATGACACCTTGAGCAAACCCATTTCAGAGGAGACTCCAGAGACCAGACTGAAGTCTCAAAGACGTACAGGCTAGAATTCCATTAGGAAAAGGGAGCCATTATTGTGGGGTCTGCCTACAACGTTCAAAAAATAAGGAGAGAAATCAAATTAATGCATTATGTGGGGATAATAATGTTGGCAAAAATGTGGTGGAGACCAAAGAAAGGGAAGAAGACGCAGATTATTGGCAATAAGAGTGGTTTAGAAGGTGAGTAATGGTAGTGGTTGATGATAGTTTACCAGTTTAAGAATAGTGCACATGAAACTGACACTCTAGGACAGGTTGTGTTTCGCGTAGATAAGCAAGAGAGAGAGAGAGAGGTTGAGAGATTCCAAGGAGGATTTGCACTAAATTAGGACAGACGCCCAAGGAGTATCAACTGCTGTTTTTTGGTTAAAAGTCATGCCAGAGGGGCTTGAAAAAAAAAATACAGTGCAAATAAATCACAGAGGGAGAGAGCATTAAGCTTTTGCTCCTCTCAAGTCAGTGTACTTACTGCTACCTAGATTCAGTATCCACCATCCAGCCTAACTTTGACATACCAAAACGCTTTGGTTTTTATGCCGGGTGATGTCAGAAAAGCATTGGTACCGGGAATTAGTTTAACAAAGAGCAAGGAGTTTACAAATTTTTCAACATATGGTACAGTTATGATGCCACTGCCAATAACTTGGAGCATTTAATTCAATGCTTATTGCTTTCCAGTTTGCAATCCTGCTGATTGATAAGTACTCCACCTTGCCTACTCCTTGGGGAACTTTGACTCATTACCACAAACCAATTTATTATTTCTTCCAAGGAAGTAGACCATTTGCCAATTCTCTTCATAATAACATTTGATGTGAGGCAGATTCATACAGGAATTGAATTTTCTGATTCATAAACAATAACAGAGAAAAACCCATTTTTTCGTGTTGGAATTAATAGCTAACAGTGGTCCGACATTGACAAATGCTCACATGAAGAATAGGAAGGCCAAGGGTGTTCAACATATTTTTGGACAAACATCAAGCTTAATGCATATATATTGGTGGCCTCAATTTCTGTTTGATTTGCCTTTGTCTTTTCACTTGATAAGAGAAACACTTTCACGTGGACGTGGAGCTCTCTCAAGACAGATACCATGTTTTATCCAGAAAATGGCCATTTTTATTGCGTTTGTCATTAAATTTGTGTAGTGTACAGCTTGAGCAGATTCCATTTAACGGCCCCATTTTATACAGCCAATAACAAGCCTACTGTAACATGACCCACGTTTTTTTTCTTAATTCATTGACCAGTTTACCATTTTTTTATACAAAAGAAAATTCGGAATCATACATTCGAAATTAAACAAGATACCAGTAAAATCAACCCTTCTTTATTCCATTGAATGACCTCATTTTATTCAGCTATGTTTGAGTAAAAAACAAATGTCTCACATTTTTTTTCCTGATTTATTGATCAATTTATCATTTTTTATAAAAGAAAATTCAGAAATAAATAAATTGTTATTTTTTCGTATTAAAAGATATATTATATCTTACGTAAATCGTACACTCAAATTTACAAAGATATGGTAAGATTTGAACTCAATAACTTATCAGTTTTACTGTGAGACAGACTAAATTAGGAAAAGATTAATGAATCATCCGAAGATTTAGAGGCAACAATTAAATTCTCAATGATGGTTACTATTCAAAGCTGATTCAGAGAGGCATCATTTTCAACAATGAATGTAAAAGAGAAAAGAGGGCTTTAACAGACAAGGAAGTGTAGGTGTCACCTGGTGAGTTAGGCCCACAGTAGAGTAAGGAAACAAAATGGCAAAGACAGAGAAAGAAGGTGGTTGAGGACCTCATCATTTAAATTGACAAATTGCAGCAGCAGTTTCCAATAAGATATATTGGTTTTGAAGCACAACCTCAGAAACATTATCTCCTTACCTATTGGCAGTGCCCCTTCCATTCCTCTCCCATGACTCTTTTTTGAGAAAGAACAGTGCAAATATATATATATATATATATAATAGACAATAAGAGATGATAGCCATAAGATATAAGACAAAAAGAGAGAATAATTTTTGCCATGGAGAAATGGACTGATACCAAATGGGCACAGCAAAGCAAGCTGGATTCAACAAGTGCAGTGTTAAAAGAAAAAACCCTAGGTTAGGCATAACATTATTTCAAGAGAATGGGTTAAAAAGAATGGATGGTCATACATTAATTACCAGACAATAGCAACCCAAAAGGTGAACAACTGGCATACATACGGATACAGGCCTTAGGAAGAGGATGCTTTGCAAAATTCCCATGAGCAAAAAGAAGCGTGAACATTTAAATACTCAATGTATTCTAGTACATAGTTGATATGAAATTTACAACTCGATTTTGATATTAATTATCATGGTCCACACCAACTTACAAGATATGTTTATTTTGGCCTATTGAGCTTCACAGTTTTATTCTAAAAATATACGTCTCACAAGTTGAAGATAGTGTGAATATTTAAATATCTAATTGTATTCTAATACACAATTGATGTGAGATTTTCATGATTCCCTAAAGAGACCGTGACACTGTTACAATAAGGAAGTTTGAACAAGTTACAAACCCAAGGTCAAGCTGAACCAAATAGCACAAAATAAGATCATTTCAGGCCATCTGAGGCCCATGAACATATGCTTTTTAACACATATTCCAATTTTTCAAATGAAGAATCCTTTGCAAATAAATGTCGGGTACTTAACATTTTGCATAACCCAGAATGTGCAGCATGTTCCTCAGTTGTTTTAATCATTTCTGACAACAGGTGCAGAAAGATTACAAGAATGAACATATTGAATCTTTCAGTATTTAGTCAAGGTATCATCGAATGCAGTAATGAGTTGGCAGATTGTACTGTAACAGAAAGTCACAAAACGGCCAAATCCTTGTTTCCTGGTCGATGCATAAGAAAATAACAAAAGAAAAAGAACAGAACTTTTGAGAAGTAACAGTACCTCGAAGATGGCTTCAAATAGCGAATTATCCTCATGTTGCTAGCTATATCAACTGCAGCATTGGAATCTTATCCCAAAAGAAAAGAACAAAAGGAACAAGGACCGTTTCAGGCCCACCAATTGCCACTACTCACACGTGAATACTCCCCTCCCAAATTTGTAAAAGGCTTTCTAACTGAAGTACTTTAACTGTATGCATTTCAAGGAAGAATGCTCTTGATGCTGTGATACAGGCAAGGCTAAAACCAGTCTTGAGCAGCTCAGCAAAAGAAGCAGACATTTGGATTCCAGTTGAGTATAAACGAAAAAAGGATCAATAACCACATAATATAGAGAAAGTTATGTCTGCTACATAAGTATTTCAGTGCCGAAAGGTTTTTTAAGATAATGCTCCTAACCTTTTTACTTCCTCTGTAAATCTATACTAATCACACTTTTAAATTCTCCCTGATTAAATAATTGATTGATAGGGTAGCATATGAAAGCCCTCGTTTTAAGGGTAGATGTCTGAGCCCCACTTGACACAGAATTTTCATGCATAATTGCATATCTTGGGCAAAACAACCTGTCATGAATAATTGGAAACAACAAAGATTTGATATGTAGGCAATACATATCTAACTAAGTTTGAAAAAAGATTTTGTAAACCAGCATCTTTGGTTCGATGTGAACTCAACGAATGAGATGTCCTTAAATGCAGCAAATATCACTTTTTGGCATCCATATGCGAAGAAGACGGTCATAAAATGAGCAAGTGGCTACAATAGTACTCTTGGTCTTGCCTACTGGTAATAATTTATCTTTTTGCCAATCTGCCCCATATGCAAGCGAGCCATGCTGATTGTAAGTTTCAACAACTTCAGGTTTCTCCCCTCCAATCTTGACAATTGCAAATCCGTTATGCATACAAGCTGCCAAGACCAAGCCTGACACAAAAGGATGGTGCTTGATTCTCCAAACTCCTCCCCCAAGACAAACTGAAGTTTCATTTACTGGCCTTGAGATCGACCTTAGATCCCATACCCTCAAGTACTCGTCATAGCTACCTGTAAGTATGATATTTGGATCACAGCGGCTCTTGGCAATGCAACAAACTCCCATTTTATGGACCTTGGAATTCTGGAATACCATCTGGGCTGGACTATCCCGCATATCCCAACAACTAAATTTGCAGTCATCAGATCCTGTATATACTAACTGTGGTTGTTGAAAGTCGAAGCAAGTTGTCCATAGTTCAAAATCATGTGCCTTCCACTCTTGTAATGTTTCTATTCCAGACTCTACAAGGGAAATTATTGAGACAGAACCATCTGATAGACCAACGGAGATGGATGTGGCCGATGGGTTCCAATCCAGGAAAAGGCACATGGAGGAGCTGATTTTTTCACCACTGACTGCATTAAGAAGGCCTCCTGCATCGAACATAAATAAATTTAAGAAAAAAATAAAATGCATTTATAAAACAAAAAAAATCTAATCTCATGCTCCATAAGCAACATGCTTTCTCTAACAATAGCAATAGAAGAATAATTTTAAATGCGAAGAACTTGATGTAGAATTAAAAATATTAAAAACAATTGTGGAACAGTCCTAAATAAGCAATTGAATTCACATGATCATATCGAATGTGTACAAGCTTAGAATGATAATCAAACTTAATGATGAATAAACTCTCTTCCTCTAGCTGCAGATGCTCACATGACATAGCTTAGGATATATTTGCTCAACAGAGTAATATTGTACATTTTATGGCCATGATTAACTCGAAAAGAGTTAAGGTTAGTTAGCTAAAGCATTAGTCATAGGGCAAAAGTTGTTAAAGTTCACTCAAGCGCCAAAAATATGCTTTCCCCCTTTTATTACCACAGAAACTTTAATTAGATGCATAGCACATTTTGAATCAATTTTACACTACTCCAATGTTTGCCAATCACTCTGTAACAAGGAGCAAAATTTGAAGTAGTAGCAGAAGACGGATGGCAATTTGAACTGAACGCCAGTATTAGCATGCTCTGACACTAACCTAAAGTAGAAAGAAATAATTTTAAAAGTTCATATATGTTTGTATACATGCTACAAGTAAGGGTCTCTAGAGTAAAATTATACCATCAATTCAAGTATCTTATATATTTTTCCCAGTTAATGGAAATTTTTAATACCTAAGCCATAATTACTCCCTTTAAGTCCATTACTATGCATTAAACAACACGATGAAATGAACATTACAGCGTAAAAAGCATGATCTTTGTTTCTTTTCCCCAAATTTTTTTAGTGGTCCTGCTATGGAAGATATTCAATCATTAGAATCTTCAATCCAATGACAACGCGGATTTCCAACCGTAGCAAAGTAAGTTTGATAAAGTATGAATAACTTTCAGTCATCAACACAACAGGACTAACACACACACACACAGCTCCACATAACTTGAAACAATACCTCTACTACCTTCCTCTCCATCAGAGCGACCCTCTAAACTGTAAATTTTCAAGTACCCATCAGCATCAGCTTGAGCAAGGAGAGGACCCACATTGCCTCCGACAGGGCTCCACTTAATATCAAAAATCCCAGCGGTATCCACCCGATGAAACAATTCGAGATTACCCTTTTCAGCATTCACATCAAACAATGAAATACTACCGGCTCGGCTCGGTTGGTCGCCTTCTTGCAGCGTGTAAGTCGAAGCCGCTAGCACGTGTTGGTAACCTTCGTGCGGGCAGAACTCCACGGCATCGGCATTGCCTTCTAAATAGCAATGAGCCACGTCCATTCCTCTACTGCGCATTTCATCAAACAGGTTATAAGCACACAATTGACAGTTAATTTAACCAGTCAAACAGGGAAAAAAAAAAGAAAAAGGAAAATTTTGGGTTATGATTAGCGCGAAAATGGGAAAAATTAAGAGAATGAGAAAATACCGTTATGTTTGTTAGTTGGAAGTTTTGGAAGTAGGAAAGTTCCAGGGAGGAAAATGATAAGCGCACGGTCAAGGAATGAAGAACAAAGTGGGCCTGACATACGGCCCAAGGACTTTTATTCCAAGTTTATTGGGCCGATTTGGGCCCTGGGGCCGAAGATAATATTAAGAAAAGTGTGCATTAAACTATATATTTGTACTTGAATTTTTTAAATAAATGTTTAATTTTTTATTACATTCATCGAGTTTTTATAATTTTATTTTAAATTAAATAAATACTTATAAATAATAATTTATTAATTATTATTAATTACAATGTCACTTGTCATTTATGTGTTAAACATTGCATATTAACATGTTATAATAAATAATAATTATGTGATATTATGACATGATCATGTAATATTTTTTATTTTTCAAATTATGTCACGTGGATAAAAATTGAAAAAGGATATTTTGATTAATAACAATTAGTGTAGGATCTTTTTGACTTAAAATAAAAATATAAAAGTTTGATTTGAATGTAATAGAAGACTAATGACTTATTTAAATTTATTTTAAATAATTCAAAAGTTCTTAAAGTAATTATACATGTATTATTTTACTCAATTATATTTTATTTATCAAATTCTTCCTTTACTTTCTTTGTTCCCATCTCAACATCTTTTGTCCTCTTTTTTGTATTTTTTTATTACTTGTTCACACACACTCGCACACGTACACGCACACATATATATATAACATTTTACATTATTGAAAATAAATATCAAAAATAAAATTTTCATCCAAAATACAATAACCTAGAAGTTTTCCTTAACTTTTGTGCCAAATCAAGAATGAATAAATATTTCAATTTGAGATGCTTTCATAATTAATTTATTTTTCCTCCCCTTTATTAGCTTTGTTGCAACTTTTTACCCAAAAAAAGTTACAATACACTCTACAAAATAAAATAAAATAGAATTCAAAAACTTATAGTGTGTGTGTTTGTTTCAAATTTAGTATTAACTATATAAGTTTGGAATAATTGTATCCAAAATAATTGAATGATAAAAACTAGAGCTAGGGTAAAAGGGTTGATCAACATAGTCAATTACTATCTAGTTCAGTAGTTATTACTTAGGGATTGGATTTGACGAGTAAACATGCGTACACACATAAACATATAAATTCGTAAAAATATAAATAAAAATCATACATAAATACACAAATTCATACTCGATTCAGTAATTATTTTTCTCTTTAAAAAGACTAAGATTCAAAGTCAGAATTTCTGTTCCTCTCTTATACCTCTCATATGTACAAGAATAAAAAATTGTGAACAAAGATCATAAATTTATTATTTTGTATGAGAATCATATAAATTTTGGCCGAAAAGGAAAGATGGCTAGGTTTTGTTTATATTTAAATCACGTTTCTTAACTCTCATTCGGCCGTTTAAGAAGAGTGTTTGTGTGTTTGCAATTAATCAAAAAGTAGGGCATGGATTCATCATAGTTTAATTGATTGCGTCTAATTAATTAATAAGATAAATATGCATGAACAATACCATAGTATTAAACAATGTGATCACGATGACTTTTAGGGCCTCCACCATGTAATGTCTGCACTAAATTTCATTCCCAAGGCCAGAGGGTTAGGACCGGAGTTCGAATTGTTTAAAGTTTTAGATTCTCATCTATCCAGCCCATGGAAAGGTGGTCAGGGAGTTTTTTTTTTTTTTTTTCTTCTTCTTTTATCCTTTTTTTAGAGTTATTATATGCATGATAAATAGTCTATATCCATAATAGTTTTGAAATGAAAATTTTAAGTTCGAAATCTCTTTATTGCATGAATAAAATGTTTGATTCGGACGGTTAATTTGTTTGTTTTAATAGTATATAGTATTAGATTTGAGTATTAATGATACTTTATCGACGTGATTCAAAATATAAGTTCTTTTCATGTTTCACGTGTTACAATATTTTATAATTTATATCAATGATCTATAGTTTTGAAATGAAAAATTTATGTTTGAAATCTTTCTCTAATGAACAAA
Source organism: Theobroma cacao (assembly GCF_000208745.1). Taxonomy (NCBI): domain Eukaryota; kingdom Viridiplantae; phylum Streptophyta; class Magnoliopsida; order Malvales; family Malvaceae; genus Theobroma; species Theobroma cacao. Next base: position 978,031 of record NC_030852.1, read on the forward strand.
ATGTTTGATTCAAATAGTTAATTTGTCTGCTTTAATAGTAAATAGTATTACATTCGAGTACTAATGATTGTTCATCGAAGTTATTCAAGATGTAAGTTCTTTCTATGCTGCACGCGTTGTAATGTTGTATAGTTTATATCAACAACATATATATAGCTTTGAAATCTCTCTCTTCCTCTTATCAACAAAATGTTAAATTCAAATAGTCAATTTGTTTGTTTCAATAGTAAATAGTATTAGATTCGAGTATTAATAAAATTTTCATCAACATTATTCACAATGTAATTGTTCAATTTATATCAACAATATATAATTTCAAAATGAAAGTTTAAAGTTTAAAATGCCTCTCGTATGAACAAAATGTTTGATTCTAGCAATTAGTTTATTTATTTTATTAATAAATAATATTAACTTTGAATATTAATAATGTAAGTTCTTTCTGCGTTGCGCATATTGTAATATTGCATTTGAAATCTCTTTCTCATATGAATAAAATTTTTGATCTAAACAATTAGTTTGTTCAATTCATCAACAAATAGAATCAATTTCGATTATCAATGAGTCTCCATTAACGTTATTTAAAATGTAAGTTCTTTTCTTATTGCGTATCTATCTGTCTCTAATTCGATTTATATCCAACACAAAAAAAGAAAATTCTTGCTCTTTTAATTGTAAAAGTAAAAAATAAAATATCCGAATATTTAGTTTGAGGAAAAATTCAAGCCATCATTAATTGAAAAAAAATGAATTTAAATATAGAGAGGATAAAAAAATAATTTTCATTTATTGATAGCTCAGCAATTGCAAATTTAATTATCCCACTTGCTTGGTCAGAATAGTGCATGGCTGGATTAACTTAAAGATGCCGTACAAGTCCAATGGGGGGAAGAAGCAAATTCCTATCGTGTGATCCACACACGACCTAGATTCCCTTTAGAATTTCTCCCCTCATTTCCTTCGACCTTTGTAGGTTCAAATTTCAATGACGTTGATTATTCTTCTCCCTTCATTCTCAACCTTCCAACCCTTTCACCCCTTCTGTGACTTCAAACCCACGAAAATCATGCCATCAGATAAAGAAATAATTAAAAATTAAATACACATTAATCAATATAATGGACGGTTTAATTAAAAAATAATAAATCTCACTTACATTTCAAGTGATATCTTATGATTTTTTCCTTCGTTAATGTCACCTGAATATATTTTTTTTTTCAATTTACTACTTTGTGAATAATTTCTGTTCTTATAAGAAGTTAGATTGCTAATTTTACTAAATAAAAATCTTAAAATATCTTCAACTCCAAGTTAATCTATTTGTTCACATATATTCATTTTTTTTCTCACTTGATACAACATTTTGTGGATAATTTTTGTTCTCATAAGAGATTAAGCTATTAATTTTACTGAAGAAAAATAGCAAAAATATCCTTAACTCAAAATTAATCTATTTGTTGGCATTTAAAGATAATTTTTTGCTAGTTTATTGAGAAATATTAATCGTTTAACTTTTCGTGGAGATAGAAGTTATTCACAGAATACTAATTAAAAAAAATACATGAAGTGTTAATAAAAAAATTCATAATATATTATGTAAAACAATTGAAATCACAAAAGACATAAATAGAGTTTACCCTTAATCAATTAAATCACATTTGCTTAAAATAAGCTTAATTTGTAAAGAACTAGTATATATATAAGATCAGCATATATAAAGTCAATTTGTCAGCTTATGGTTATAGTTGAGTCCAAGGGAACAAAGGAAAAAGGTAGGCATTAGTTCAGTTCCATGGGTGTTCTTTTTACATTTATTTATTTATAAATTAAAAGTCACATCCCCTAAGTTTACTAAGAATGATGATGAAAATTTTGATTAGGGAAAAAAAAACTTAAATTAAAGTTAAAGTGGAAGAATAACTGCAATTATATTGCATGATGAACATTTGTCCTATCAGAATCAAAGGTACTTTTGTGGTAATTTAACAAGACAATTTCACTCACGGCTCATGATTCCACTAGCCCATAGGCGACTTCTTCCCACTACTATACTTATTGTTTTATTTTTTTAATTTATATTATATAATATAGATGTATATAGAGAGATGGTTAATTTAAATACTTAAAATTTCAAACTTCGAATGTATTATTTTAAATATACGAGGATATATAAGAATGGATGTATACTAATGAACATACGAGGATATATAAGAATGAATGTATGCTAATTAACATAATGGTTATACGTAAATATCAAGTAAATTTTGTGTAATCTTTAATTTTTATTCATAATTTATAAAGATTGATTTTTAAAATTTCATTAATTTTGTCAACTGTCATTAAAATTTTACACAATCGATCACCTTAACATTATGTGAATCATTACGTGGATGTTCACATGGTAAAACAAGTGAGTTAAGTTGTCATTGGTGTCTAGGTGGTAAAAAAGTGAACTCTATTAATTTTTTAAGGTGAAATTAATAAGATGTAATGTAAGAAATTTATGAGTTGTTGTGACAGTGTTATTATTGATTTTTAACAATAATTGATGATATAAATAGATTTGAAATATCATTAAGATTAAAAATATTATACAAGAATTACATACAATCAGAGGCCACCTAACAATTTTTAAATTTTTATATTTACTTTTATTTTTTTGAAATTTTTAATTTCGTCCTAATAAAAATTTTAAAATTTTTTTAACATATTTTTATTTTTTAAAAATTTTAAAATTTTACTTTTATAATAATTTTTTATTTGATGAGATATCCCATAACAATGAGTCAACAATTAATTTTAGTAGACTTTAGAATTACAAATAAAACTTATTGCAATAAAATTATATCCAAACCCTACTTCTCAAAATCTCACAACTATCCCTTCTTGTTCTCTTTTCTTCTTACCAAATAGAAACAAAGAGTCATTTTTTCCTTACACTTTTTTATTTGAGCATTCTCTGTGCATAAAACCTCTAGTTAATAACTTAAATTTCATATCACGATAATTGATAAGTTTAGTTTATTTACTGTTATTTTATTTTTAATGTTGTCAACTTTAAATTTTTTTTTATTTAATAGTTTCTATTT
>NC_030852.1:981690-1023206 GCF_000208745.1 Theobroma cacao
GTGAATCATTACGTGGATGTTCACATGGTAAAACAAGTGAGTTAAGTTGTTATTGGTGTCTAGGTGGTAAAAACGTGAACCCTATTAATTTTTTAAGGTGAAATTAATAAGATGTAATGTAAGAGATTTATGAGTTGTTGTGACAATGTTATTTTTTATTTTTAACAATAATTGATGAAATAAATAGATTTGAAATATCATTAAGATTAAAAATATTATACAAGAATTACGTACAATCAGAGGCCACCTAATAATTTTAAAATTTTTATATTTACTTTTATTTTTTTGAAATTTTTAATTTCTTCCTAATAAAAATTTTAAAATTTTTTAACATATTTTATTTTTTTGAAATTTTATAATTTTACTTTTATAATAATATTTTATTTGATGAGAAATCCCAGAACAATGAGTCAACAATTAATTTTAATAGACTTTAGAATTACAAATAAAACTTATTGCAATAAAATTATATCCAAACCCTACTTCTCAAAATCTCACAACTATCCCTTCTTGTTCTCTTTTCTTCTTACCAAATAGAAACAAAAAGTCATTTTTTCCTTACACTTTTTTATTTGAGCATTCTTTGTGCATAAAACCTCTAGTTAATAACTTAAATTTCATATCACGATAATTGATAAATTTAGTATAGTTACTGTTATTTTGTTTTTAATGTTGTCAACTTTAAATTTTTTCTTTATTTAAAAATTTTTACTTGATGATTTTGATTTAAGATTTACCGTCTTAATCATTTTTTGTTGAAAGCAACAAAATAAGAATTTGATTAAGTACTTAATGTTAGTTATTATTTATTTATTTAGGGATTGTTTGATTGTTTTCTACAAATTATTTGTTTTTTTTTTGTTTAGATTATTGTAAAGAATTAAGTTTTTTATTCGTTGATTGCTTCTTCATTGAATTGTTGATTGATATTGTATTTAATTTTGTGATTGAGTTTAGGGAATTGCTTTCCATTAAATTGTTTATTGATAGCACTTAATATTTTTTAGGGTATTGCTTTCTATTAAAATTTTTGTTATTATATTTATTAATTTTTATCTGTTATTAAAGTTTATTTAGGAATTGAGATTATTGTCATTATTAAATAATTTATTATTATAGTAGTTAGTTATTTTAAGTAAATTATTAAAATTAATTCTTTGAATAATTTTAAAGATTTCTGAATTATGAAAATAAATTATCATGAGTAATAAGAGAATTGAGTTTTATTTCAAGAAAATGAGTATTTCACAAAATGTTAATACTCCTGTGTCTTCATCCTTCCAAACATAAATTCCTTACTCCGTCACTGCGTAGAATCAATGTATTGACTTATAAGTATCTGTAATAAATGTCACAAAATTACCATAATATTGGACATACGGCGTAGGGTAGCATCACGTCACATGTACATATCTCAACTCATTACTACTACCATGCAATTGATAATTAAAGTCCTTCATCAAAATAGAGATACTAAAATAGTTCAATTCCATTGTACCAGAAATAGAGCATTTATAGTAAGTGTTGTTGATGGTCAAGAACAGAAGGTGAAGCAAACGCGGGATGTAACAGCGTGGAGTGAAGAATAAGCTTGGAAAGAAGGTTTTAACTCAGGGCCAGGCCAGAGGACAGGGGGGGCAGGTTCAGTCTCAGAGCTTCTCCTTGTTTGTACGCTAAAAAATTCTTGAAACCACACACTCTCCCAAAACCCCAAAGGCCCTTTTCTATCCTTCACTTGCTTCCTCCGTTTCCACTTTCATTTCAATCATTATAAACACAGCAAATGACCATTCAAATTAATTAACAAATGCTTTTAATTCTCTGGTCTTTTCTTTATCTTTGCTTCTCTTTTCCCTAGTAAAAAAGAGAAAAAAGTTTGCCACTGTTTCTTTTCACTGCTACTTATTCTCTTTCTTTCTCTCTCTCTCTCTCTGTAATAAGCTACAGAAAACGATTCTTTACAGACCACATCTCTAAGCTTTCTTGCTTTGTTTCTTTCTTCTGTGCATCAATATCATCATCATCATCGTATTCCTGGTTTGTTTGTCTTAAAAGCAATCATGGAGGAACTGTACGGTTTCCATTCCTCGGCTACCACAGCTGTTTACTCCATGGACACCCAACCGGCCGCCGACAACATGTTAAGTCCTCCTGGAAACTACCCGGCTGGTTTTCCGTCTCATACGGCTGCTGCTACTGCTTTTGCGGAGCACATGTTTGGGTCAGGCCAGTTGTTGTCTGGCTCGTCTGGGATATCGGATGCTGATTCAATGGTTGCTGAGATTCAAAGAGGTGGCTGTGAAGAAGAGGTTTCTAGTGCAATTAGGGCTAAGATTGCCTCTCACCCTCTTTACCCTAAACTTCTCCAAGCCTATATTGATTGCCAGAAGGTATTAATATATATGTTTGGATGTTGAGAAACTGGTGATGGAAAACACAAGAAAAAGAGAGAAAAAGTAGTGAACTCCTCATGTATCTCAGTAGAAGCTGGAAAGACTTGAATTTAAGAGGGTTGGGGAGTGGGTGAGGAAAAGATGGTGCTCGTTTGTGCACATTTATAGTTAACTTTTAGCGATAGATTCTGTTACGTTTTTATAAGGTTTCAGTGTACTTGAAAGAGTCTTGGGCTTTAGCATTTGCATGTGCTCTTCTGGTAGAATTCTTCTTTGTAGCTGCTAAAATTTATCCTTTTCACGCCAGTTTTCAGCTAATAACTCAACTTTCCCGCCGTCTTTACTATTTTTGTTCCTTTTCAATCCGTTTTGTAGGTTGAATCTTGCACAGAAACTCAGTTTGCAAAGAGAAATAGCTTATCCCACCCCCCACCTTCCTTCCAAGAAAAACAAAAGAAATGGAAGGGAAAAGATACGCTTTGACAGACAAGTTTCTGAAATTTGGGTTCTTTTTTGTTTCAGGTGGGAGCACCGCCGGAGATAGCAAAAATGTTAGATGAAATCAGTGGAGAAAGCGACGTTTGCAAGAGAACCGCCTTGGTTCCTACTTGCTTGGGTGCCGATCCCGAGCTTGATCACTTCATGGTTTCTCTTTATTCCCTCTCATTTATTTTACTCAAAGCCACACCCAAACCCTTATCACAACCTTCCATCAGCCCTAAACCCTAATAAAAAATCATTCCAACATGCTTGTAAATCTCTTCAATGGGTAGCTTCCCTTTTTTTTAAACCACAAAAATTTGGGTTTTTGTTTTATCTTTGAAAAGATTTAGACTTTGTATTCTCAGTTCTTGAAGCTGCTGCTAAGCTTCAATCCATTTCCTCATTTGACTTTCATTTTTTTTTTGTTGGGAAGGAAACCTACTGCGATTTGTTGCTCAAGTACAAATCAGATCTGTCAAAGCCATTTGATGATGCTACCACGTTTCTCAACAATATTAAAACGCAGCTTTCTCATCTCTGCAATGGTAAAATTTACTGCTACTTCCACAACCAGTTACCTTTTCTGCTCTCTTTCTCTAGCATGCTCGGTTTTCTTATTTTATCCTTTTCTCTTAGCAGTATGTTTCTGTTTTCGAATTTTCTATTCCAGTTTGTTGGTTTTTGTGCTGTTCATTATTTTTATTTATTCATTTATCAGCATCGATCTTGCTGAGTTAATTCTATGTGATCGCATGGAGGACAATGGGCGCAGGTTAGCAAAAACCTAGCGCATTTTAGCAGCTTAATTAAACTCATAACAGCTTTCTTAGCTAAGGGGTTTTTTTTTCCCCTTTTGGGTGAATAAATATTTCTAAATATTTTCCATGTTCTTTTCATAACCAGTAAGACACCCAATTTTCTCATGTAGGTGTGGCACAAAATGCATAAGAAGGTCTTCCTTTTCTTTTTAAATTACTCTCGAATTAATTTAATTACTCCTTAGTCTTGCAAAACTATTCTTCTATTAACATTCAATCATGTACTTCAAACCACTTCTTGCCAATTTCAATTTTTAAGTGATATTGGATAACAATGAAGCTGTCCTTGTTGCAGTTGAGAAACCAATTTTATTTTTTTAGTAATCCATTTTGTGAATTGGAGGCTTTTGTTAATTAGGGTGTAGTTATTGTAATTATAGGTTGTATATTGAATCCTTGATATGTTAGTGTTTGTAGATACTGTGATTTTAGTTTTTCCCAATTGTCTTAATCAAAAATCATTCTCGGTATGGTATATATAAACATATAAACATGGTATTCGATGTGAGTAAATACAGAAACAAGATTAACCATCCTATTATTGTTCATTTTTGGAGCATTGTTATGTGAATGGAAACAGATTTTTCATTTCATGTTATTGCTCTTTCATTTGGTTTTGCAAAGTGCATTTACAAACTCCTAGCCTTATGAAGCCAGTTCTAAGTCTATCCTTATTTTATGAGAACAAAATAGTGTTTAAGCTGAGGCATTTTTTGGCTCTCGAGATGGAATGCACCTTAGTTACTAAAGTGGGAAAAGGACTAGGATAAACATGCTTTTCCATAGATGAGGGAAGAGGAAATTACATAACGGTGTCCTTGGGAGTTTAGAATGCAACACATAAATAATTATCCTAAAGGTAAGTACATCTAATGGACATTAATATAACCAAGTTCTTGGCCATTGCAATAGAATAACCCAAATTTCTTGCCTCTCACTTAGCTGCAATGGTTACTAAAATGGTCCATCATGAAATAAAGTTAAATGATAATCTGCATGTTTTCTATGGAATAGTTAGGCATTGCTTTTGCTGTGTGGGCACATGCATTTGGTCTATCACTTAATTCATGTTTAAAGAACCTGTTGTTATGAATGCATCTCTTTTCCTATTTGTAATGGCATTGTCCCATAATTATGTCTGATGTTTGTTTATTAGTGTCCTAATATTGCATGAGCTGCAGTACTTTCTCTGGGCCTGCTAAATGTTTCTTTGCACATAAAAGAAACTTATTGGGAATAGTTTCAAGCAGTTTCATGTGTATAAAATACAACCTGATCTGAAAGAGACTCCCTTTTCCAGGATCACCCTCATCATCTGTAGGGCCTTATAGAATATTGTAATGAGCACAAGATATCAATAGACTCAAGTACCCTGTGTTAGGTTTCCAAAGTATTACATTTGCTGTGGGGTATTGATCTAATCTTCAATTCCTTCCTTTTACTTCTACTCATTGCTTCTGATTTCCTATTTTTAAAGCTAGTTTGTGTTATTAAATAAGAGTCGATTCGATAGGCTTTTGCAGTTGGTACAGATAGACTTTGTCTCCAAAATGTTATTTTAGTAATACTTTCGTGTGGTCAAGGCGACAATGGCATCCATATTGTATTGTCTCAAGCTATTTTTAGCATCACTTAAAGAGAAAGCTGCTTTATTGCATGGTACTTTTAGTTGTGCGGCTTGGAGGTTATGGATTTGGTTTGAGTACGAGGATTTTGAATGTGGAGAACCAGCAATAAATATAATGTAGGAGCTGGCATGCGCGAACCTAAAGTTCAAGTTTTGAAAGAGGACATTTTGGTGGAAGCATATGACTGGTTGGATCTTGAAGATCATTGGCAGGCTTTATGCCCTTCAGTTAATTGCATGATTAAGAGGTTCTTCTACTTTTATTTTGCAACATTAGGGTACTTTAGTCATACCTTCACCGCATTCTTGTCTACTGGATAGATACCACACTGTAGCAGCACATGTTACTATTTTAATACATGGAATAATTGAACTACTACACGAAAAACGATAGTTTGCCAGTGTAGAAATTTGTAGTTTATCACCTTAGTGTATGTCTGCAAATTTTTCTGTTACAAACATCCAGTGCTTTTGATCAAGGTGATTAAATATCAGTCTTTTATATGCGTATTCCCAATACGAAGTCATAAAGTGTCTAAAGATTTAACGGTTTCCAAATTTGTAGTTGTCTTATATTATTTTCAAACTCTCAACATGCACCTGTTTTAGATGTTCATTTGTAGTTATTAATGCAAAAAAGCATTTTGACATTATTGTTTTGGCTTGTTTATGATCACTGCGTTACTGCCTTTTCCTTGGTTTTCATCTCGGGTGGTTAAGGGTATAGGCATTTGGTTAGGTTGCAATCTCATCGTGAGAAGTATTTTGTTGATATTGCGTCTACATAGAGTGGATGATTGCAAATAATTTGGGTCTTATAATTATGATTTACCTACTTATTTGTTGAAACCTGGTTGATGGCTCCTGAAGAGTGCTCAGTTCATAACAAATATTTGCACATTTTAGTTTTCTTTATTCCGTTTATATTCTAAAATAGTTAGGAAATGCATTATTAAGTGAACCTTTCCGTTAAATAATATGAGTTCAGGTTACTCGCACACACTCACAACCATAGGCGTGTATGAGACTAAAAGGGGCTTTGATTTATGACACTAAGCTAGCTTCTTGTAATATTTCCATTTGCTGCATGTGAACTATGTAACTTAAATATATTCATTTTCGGCATAATTAAAGATACTTCTGTTTTCCATCCGATCACATAATTCCTTGTTATTAAAACTTTTAATTCATGATTTATGTGTCTCATTTTATTCTTAGCAATTATCCTTAATCTCCCTATTACAGTTTCATTTTCAAAAGTCAAAAGGCTGATTAATTTCATAGATAGTATGTATATATATATAGTGATAATATAATGTTATGCAGCAAAATTTATTTCTTTTCTGATGTGGACATCCTATTATGGGTTACTTTGTAGTATTTATCAACAATTAGGGACATAATTAAGCTTTTAAACTAATCTCTTGCCTTTTTTAGTTTTTCACATTATTATCTTATAAACTCAGTGAAGTTTTAAAACTCCGCAATTGAGTATATATTCTTGTCACGTGTCTATTTTACTTATATAAGAAAATTAATAAGTTAACATAACGGCTTTAATGAAAATGTGACAAGCATATAAACATGCGCACGGAGTTTCTAAAACTCTGCTATCAGTGTATGGGATACTTTTAGTATTAAATTTTTCTGCTTCATCCAAATAAATTTTGAGGGTAAGATAATTGTCTGATTAAGCAGCTGGGCTTTAGGGGGAAGGGGAAATGTCTACTATTAAGTTTGTCCAGGTTTTTTTGATGCTCACCATACTAGTACTTGGTTGGCATGAGTGCTTAACACCAATGGCATTATCATTTTTACAATACTAGTGCCTACCGCTAAAGCTTTTATCTGTTTTATTAGATTATGATTAGGGTTGTGTAAATTTATGAATGTGCTACTGTGTTCACAGAATTTTTCATCTTCAATCCCAAAACTCGATGTAAATGGAAGTTGGACATCTTTGTGGTCATCATAGAACCAAAGCATGTGAAGGAGCTTTGGGGTTCCTTTATATATATATATATGTATATATATGAAGGTGCTTTGTGTTCGTTGTTTTAACGTTTCGATTTTCAAGTAGAATCGAATTGTATACCGAGATCAACACATAAATAAGTCATGCATATAGAATATATTTCATCCATTTGCATTTCAGACGTGAAAATGAGTTAAGGTCCATGTTGAACCTGGAGCATAATTTTGCATGCAGTGAGGTTCCTCTCTCTCTCCGCCACTCATCAAATTCCTGGGTTGAAGTTTTTCCTCTTAAGTCACTGGCTTTTTCTTCCATCTGTATATTTTTTGTTTATAGTGTGCGTAGATTTTAGATTCTGTTGGCCTTGCATTTATTTTTTTGGTGGTGGAAGTGGTCATAAATGGACTGAACACTGAAGAGAGCCCCGCGCCCCCAGCTCCTCCCTCCCCCGTAGGAGCCGCTGCAGGCAGCTTTTGAGAATTGAATATGACTGCCAGAACCTGCCTCGTCTCTTCGGCTAGCCAATTCCCAAGGCTGAGGATTCTGATCACACGTGCCATGTAAAAACTCCATGGGAAAACGACGACATGGTAGCCAACCATAAACCTAAAGAAAGAAACCTTTACCCCTTTCCAAGGCTGAGGGAAATTGCTGAGTTTGCATAAAAAAAACACTGTACTTTGAATCAACCCAACTTTTTAACTTTTTATTTGTTTATTTTTTTTGTCATTTTGAGTTTCTTGCTGAACTGAGTGTTTGACAGGAGCAGGGAGCTTTGAAATGCCAAAAGCAGTGCGTGCCTTGCGGGTTACTACTGCACACGCACGCAGAGGCAGGCTCAGCTCTTTTTCTCTTTCTCTTTCCCTCTTTCTTTTTTGACTGTCGCGAACAGCTCTGCAAAGAAACTCCACCCTGAACTCTGACTTGGATACGACATAACGAACGCCTCCACCATCTTTTTCTTCTCTCTCTCACTCTTTATCTGCAGTTTTACTTAGGAAATGAATGTGGGGTCCCCTAACCTGTGTTACATCACATCCTGGGAGAAACATGGATGGTTTCCCTCCTTGTGGTTTCTGTCTTCTGGCCCTTTACCCCATTTGGGTTTAGGTCTTTTCCTTGCCCCCTTAAGAAAGAAAAATTGATAAAAGACAGGGGTAATGGACCTAAGTCTTTTGGTTTGGTTGGTTAGTTTTAATGGACTTACCTCCAAAGACCTCAAGGTGGGCCTTTTTCCTGTCTGGTCTGCTTTGTGAAACTTCATGTCCATGTGTTTTAGGTAATGTCCTTATTTGATATCTGGGCTTGGCTCAGGTTTTGCTTTTGTTGGGACAATTGGAAAACATGGTTTGTCTTAGTTTTGTTTCCTAATCAAATCTAGGCAGCATGGTGTTTTGTTTTGTTGGCTACAATTACCTTTGTATCTTGGAATGTGTTGGTTGCATGTATAAATTACAGCCTATGGAAGATCTTGTACCTTTCTGCTGTTTGATCATCCTGGTCTTACTAGATGAGGCTGCTGGATCATCCGAAGACGACTTCAGTGGAGGGGAGATGGAAGCACTGGAGGATTACCAGATAAACGAAGACCGCGAATTGAAAGAGAAACTCTTACGGAAGTATAGTGGTTATATTAGCACACTTAAGCATGAATTTTCGAAAAAGAAGAAGAAAGGAAAACTACCGAAAGAAGCAAGGCAAATTTTGCTTGACTGGTGGAATGTTCACTACAAATGGCCATATCCCACGGTAAATTATGTAGAGTGCGTGTACATCAGTAAAAATTTTACTTTATTCTGCTTAAGAAGAAAAAGAAATTATCATATCATTTTGTTGCAACTTACTTTTGTCAATATATGATTTATGCAGGAGGCAGACAAGGTTGGCCTTGCTGAGGCAACAGGACTAGACCAGAAACAGATAAACAACTGGTTTATAAATCAAAGGAAACGCCACTGGAAACCATCAGAGAACATGCAAATTGCTGTGATGGACAGTTTATGTGGACCATTTTTTCATGAATGACTAAGGGGATGCCTCTGTCTTGCTTTGTACATTCTTGAACCTGAAACCTTGCTGATGTCGAATGAAATGTTTATCTTCATTGTCTAATCGCTTGATATTTGGTTTCTGCTGTGCATTTCGAAGTCTAATTTTCAACAAAAGAATTTGTGTTACTTGATATTTGTCGTCCAAGATAATCCGATTGCAGTGACGAAAATGATCTATGAAGCAGGTGCTTCAGGGGTAAAGAAGAGCTGGAAATGACAACGAACTGAAGTAACAAGTCCTGAATCATTCTTTAAACTGGTTTCTAAGAGAGCGTGAATGTGTTCAGGTTCCTAGCCAGTTTTGATAGCAGTTTTCCTCTAAAAATTCTCATGATACTCCCTAGGATGGTCTGATATTTGATGCAGGCAATATCCTGAATTTTCGAGTTTTAAATTTACAAGTTTTTGCGTATTGAGGCAGCAACTGCCAATGATTTCAAACAGCTACTCATTACTTAGAAGCCCTTACCATTGCTTAAGCTAGTGGAAGCCATGGAAGTCAACTCTACAGAACTCTTTGGTATAAATGCAGAAAAAAAAAATCATTCTACCATGATCATAGAATGCATGCATTATTCAAAACATCGGGTTTTGAAAACATTCAAAAAATCGAAGTGCGAATTCTCCAAAGAAATTTAACAACAAATACAAGGTCATAAATAGCAACAACATACATGGGCAGGTTTTGTTGGTAAGTCAAAGCTAAAATCTTAGAAACTCGAGACTTAGAAGAAGATTTGTCGGCAATTGCTTTGTTATAGTCAAATAGTGCAATTCCTCATATTGTGGTCAGAATTTATTTCCCTGCATATGTGAGCTATGCAGAAACCCAAACTACTATAAACCCAAAACTTTGCAGAATATTAGACAATATTTGGGCTGTTTTCTTTCTTTCTTTCTTTTTTGCTTATCTGTAGAGTAATTTCTTGTGATTAATTAGCATGATGGCAAGCAATAATACCATCTGTCAACAAGGAGTACAACAACTTGATTTCAAGCATGAGATAGAGAGTAGTAATATGAGGAAAAAAGGAAGGAACCAATCATTTTGCTTTGAAGTTTGCCAAAACATTCTTTAATCTTTGTGTTTTTGATTAGTGTATATAGCAAATTTATCAGATAGTTTGTTTCTTGCACTTTAATTATGTCTATATGGATACAAATCAGTCACACATCAAAGCTTCCTGTTCAAGGAACATGTCATTATTGAGCCTTACCATAGTTTGCGAAATCTTGGTATCATTACAAGGCAGTTTACATTTCACCATTTTTAAGTTATTTTTTGGGATTTTCCCTTTTTTTTTAAAAAAAAATAAATGTAAAATAAAATAGAGGAAAGATATCTCTTGCCATAATAAATATCTAGCAATAAGACTATTAGAGATAGAATAACAAAGAAGATAATAACTCAAAATTGATAAGGACGAATCTCATGTCCCGAGCCCTTTTTATTATTTAGTAAGTGTTTTCACTTATAACTAAATTTTAAATTGAATACTCGTTTTAAAAATTGATATTGACTTTGCGAATTTCAATAATGAACTTGATTATAATAAAAACATTTATTTACGATTTATGTCACATTTTAAATTTATATTTCATATCTGTTTCATCGAACCACCACTTCTGTGCTAAAATTTTTTTGGACATTTCAGCTCAATTTTTCAAATTAAAGAAATACCAAGAAACACAATGGAAAAAGGAAAAGAAAAATAAAATAAGAGTAAAAAAGAGGAGAAAAAAAAAATCTATTGCACGTCTTGGAAGTAGTCCCACTTTGGCGGCTGATTGGGAACCAAACGCAGATGTGAAATGTAGGCCTCCCTAACTCTGTCTGGTATCAAGGAGGATCACAGCCAAATGCATTGAAGCAATTGTCTAAAAATGGCCTAAAGAAAGCGAAGAGAAACGAAATTCAGTTCATTTATCCCTTTTTTGCATTCTTTGTTTTGCTATCTTCCCCTTTCTCTGCAAAAACAAACCCCAAAAAGAAAAAGGTAACTTTGCATTATGCATGCAAAGGAACAAAACATAAAACGTTTTACACAGAACGACTCCATACCTCCCTAGGAGTTAATTGTCCTCTCCCCTTCTCCAATCCCTTCAAGAATAACAAGAAATAGAGAGGGTTAGGAGAGAAGAGAAGAAAGCTTCTGCAGAAAATGTGAATGCTGTTTTGTTTTTCCTTTCGAGTTGTAAAACAGAGCACGGAAAGAAAAAGAGGGTAGCAGGGTAAAGCAAGAGGCGGGTTGGAATTCGATGCGATTCTCAATCCCATATCCTTGGAATATAATATGGATGTTCTGGGTTTTTTCTTCATGTTTTTTCCCTTCCCCCTCTGATTCTCAAGCCTTGGAAGCCCGCCTTATGTGTGGAACCACCAACGAAACCTCTCGGAGCTTCGTTGGGAATGTTAACAGAGTCATGGGAGCTTTGTCCGAATCCGTTGCTGCTAAAGGCTGGGGGACCTTCTCGGTGAACGATCCGCCATTTAACGTCTTTGGGTTAGGCCAATGCTATAAAGATGTCAAAGGAGACGATTGCAGACTCTGTCTCGACACAGCCAGAGAAGAACTCGAAAGGTGCATCCCTGCCACATCCGGCCGTATCTACCTTGATCGTTGCTTTCAACGTTTCGATAATTACAGCTTCTACAATGAAGGAGTTGATGCCAAATATGATCGCGCAACGTGTGGCTCGCCTACCAATGCTTCCATTGACAGCTACATATATCAGGATTTTCAAAATAAGTTGGATCAAGTGATCATGAATGTGACGAAGATGACGTTGAAGAAAAATGGATATGGGGTAACGGAGGTGAAAGGAGGCCTGGTGACCGTTTACGCATTGGCGCAGTGTTGGAAGACAATTGATGCAGGATCTTGCGGGGAGTGTTTGAGGAATGCAGGGTTGGGGTTGAGGAAGTGTGCCCCTGGAGCTGAAGGCAGGGCTATGTTTTCAGGGTGTTATATGAGGTATTCAACCAATAGATTTTTTGATCACGCAGAAACAGACGACAATCAGGGTAAAAAATTTAAAAAAATTGCTTTAAATTCTCAAAAATTTTCTTCTTTATCTATGGCTTTTGTCATGTTTCATGGGTATTCCTGTATTATCTTTGTAGGGTTTGGTAGATGGCTCATCATAGGAATGGCTTTAGCAGCAACTGCATTCACTGTGCTTGCTACCATTGGTGCTTTTATAAGCTATAAGAGATTATCCAAGAAGAAAGAAGGTATATATATCTATAGACTACAAGTTTAAGAACCTCTCAATTTTTATTGAATTATGTGTTCAACACCATTTTCTGTGGACTTCTCTTATGGCTAGATGGTCTAGATGACATTCCGGCTACTGGAAACCAGACTAGTTTAAGCTTCAAGTATGAAGTGCTCGAAAAGGCAACCAACAGTTTTGATGAATCAAGGAAGTTAGGTCAAGGAGGAGCAGGTTCTGTGTTCAAGGGGATTCTCCCTAATGGTAAAACTCTTGCAGTTAAAAGATTGTTCTTTAATACCCGGCAGTGGGTGGATCAGTTCTTCAATGAAGTAAATTTGATCAGTGGAGTTCAACACAAGAACCTTGTAAGGCTTCTAGGTTGCAGCATTGAAGGTCCGGAGAGTCTTCTAGTTTATGAATACGTACCTAATAGGAGCCTAGATCAAATCCTTTTTGGTAAGAAGTTCTCTGACTTAATCTGATTATCATGTTAATGGTAATTCATAGAGTTGTTACATTCCTAGTTCTGATCATTTCTGCATTTCCCATTGTAATTAGGCCTTTGGTTTCCCTTCCTCCAAAATTTAACTTGGCATTCATTTCATTTATTGAGTCATCGAAGAGCATATAGAATAAGAAGACTTCTCACTGTATCTCTTTTGTTCTGAAGTTTCTCCAAGACTGTAATAAAACCTTTACCTGATGCAGTTAAGAACACAATACATATTCTAAGCTGGTCGCAGCGGTTCAACATCATATGCGGAACAGCAGAAGGGCTAGCGTATCTCCATGGCGGTTCCGGGGCAAAAATCATTCACAGAGACATAAAAACCAACAATATTCTCCTTGATGAGAATCTCACCCCAAAGATTGCTGATTTCGGACTTGCTCGTTGTGTTGCTTCAGATAAATCTCATGTTAGTACCGCAATCGCAGGGACACTGTAAGAACATTGATCTTTCATTAGCAAGTGTTCACTTTTGGCACAAATTTGACATTCTTGTTTTCAACATTCAATCCAAATAGCATATACATAAGTCGGTTCAATGTCGTTTTTGAAATCCTGGAGGTGGGAAGTAACTTCTTTAGTAACAAAACCTCACAGTTTTTGTGGAACAATGATGTGTTAGGAAAGATCTAATGCCTTCCTTTCTTGAGATTCAATCTTCATTTTGTTCATGATATCTTCCCTTCTTCCTAATTCCTATCTGCTTTCTACTATGAATCATTTCTACCTACTTCTGATCAAGAAATTGATGTTGCAGAGGATACATGGCTCCTGAATATCTTGTCCGAGGACAACTAACAGAGAAGGCAGATGTTTATGCTTTTGGGGTGGTAGTTCTTGAGATTGCAACTGGTAGGAAAAACAGTGTTTTCTCAGAGGGTTCAAGTTCAATTTTGTACTCGGTGAGATTCATAATCCTTTTCCATTGACTACAAATTGGGTGCTATACTTTATAGGTGGAGAGGTCTTTGTTATATTTATATGTTAAGAAGATTTTGAATTGAACTGACGGGGATTTCCTTTATCATCAGTTCCATACGTTTTTCAGACAAATCTGATAACTCATCCTTGTTCTATCAGGTCTGGAAGAATTACAAGGCAGACACCATTACACAAGCTATTGACAGTGGCTTAAGAGGTAGGTTTGAAGAGAGAGAGGCATCGAGTGTGCTTCTTGTTGGGCTCCTGTGCACCCAGGCTTCAGCTGCACTAAGACCATCCATGGCAGAAGTAGTTCAGATGCTAACAGATAAAAGTTGTGAAATTCCCTCTCCCAAACAACCTCCCTTCTTGAATGCTAGTGTTTTAAGCCCAGAAGACACCATATCTGGTTCTTTCATGGGGCCTTTAGCTTTAGATGAGCAACAAACAGGTCCAGAGTCATCCAGTCACAAGCTTGGCATCAGGGCTAGTCCTGAATCAAGATAGCCCTGACTCACTCATTTTCTCTTCAGGTTGGGGAAACCAAACAATTGTAAATCTGAGAGAAAGACTGGCCAAAGCTATTTGGAGAATTTTGTTCCCATTGTGGAAAGAAAACTTTGATTTTGACACATAGAAACAATGACTTTGTACATATCATCGGTATTCACTTCGTTCTTTTTTTTTCTTCTTTACATTCTAATTTTTATACTGCTTTCAATCACTTAATTAAAAATATATTGCATAATGCATGAGAAAATCTATAAACTATTTAAAAAAATCAATTAAATCTTTATTTTTCTGTTACATAGAATCAAGTTTTTGTATTTTTATTTAAAATTAAATAAAATTTTATTATTAAATTAAAATATTATTTATCGTTTTATACTCATATAATGATAATATGAAAAATAAAAATATAATATGATCATATCACCATATTACGTTATTATGTTATGCTATTGTTTATTACGATACGTTAGTTGACACATTAACGTTGTGAAATATAAAATGATAAGAGCTCGATTCAACATAATAAAAAAAAATTTTTATCTGAATTTCTTTAAATAATTTGAAAACTATTTTAGATACTATGTAAAAATTTATGAACATAATTATAAATAATTTAATAATATCTGAATATTTAACTCGTTAAGGAGTATATAATTTTTCTTTTAAAAAGGATAAGTTGGAATCTCCTTTACCTAATATATATGAAAAAATTATAAATAATTCAATAATTATGTAAGTGCATTCATGATTTTTACTAAGAAATGTGTGGCGTTATGATTATGAAGAGACAAATCCAGCAAAAGTAACGGGTTTTGTTGCCATGAAAAGGACGCATTACCAATTCCTTTGGACAACACAGCCTTTGTGTCAGGGAATACTGTTAATTTGTTGTGACCAATTTTGGCACCTCAAGCAATAAATAGCTTAGCTTTTGTTGTTGTCGTTGGGATTTTACTCTTTGAATAAAAATATAATATTTTTTAAAAATTAAATTATTAAATTTTTTTATTATGTTTAATTAAATTTTTATATTTTTATTTTGAATAAAAAAATTAGTATAACTGATGATTAATTCTCAATATGTCATTTATCATTTTATATCATTGACATTGATCTAGTTTATTGAAATGTTATAATAGATAATGACGTAATATATTAATGTGATATAATAACGCGATCATTTAATATTTTTTACTTTTCTTGTTATAATTTTATGTGAATATAAAATAATAATTGATATTTTAATTAATGATAATAAAAATTTATTTGACTCAAAATAAAAAAAAATTAAATTGAATACAATAAATAAATAATGATTTATTTGAATTTTTTAAAATAATTCAAGAATTTTTTCAAATATTATACTAATAAAAAATATATACTAATTAATAAGCTAAATGCAGGCATTACAATAAATTGGACTTTCGATTACATTTTTTTCAATAATACTATTAAAAGTCTTTTTTTATATATGTGAAATTTAACAAATTACATCATTCTAAATCAAAATACTCTCAAATTATCTACTAAAAGATAAATGAAAATTCTTGATGGTGGAGAATCCGTCATATGCAACTCCAAAAAGAGATCTTCGTGATGAAAAACTATCCAATTGACGTATTGATTGGTCTCACGATGAATGTGAGTGAGAGAACAATTCCAATCTCCATCAATCAACTTGTTGATATTTTATAATAAATAAGTATTTAGATTTATAAATTTTTTATTTTTTAAATAATATTTTTAAAATTTAACTGTGTCATATAAATTTTTATTTATTATTAAAATATAAATAAAAATTTAATTGTTAGCATTTTTTAAAATTTTAAATTATGATTTCATCTTTTCATGAAATTGAATAGCTATCCTTTTAATGCCAAGGAATTTCACGTGATCATGCCTTGGATATTGCCCTCCCTAGTCTTCAGTCAAAATGACGTGATGGATCCTATCGATTTTAAGGGGCTGAATTATTGAAAAAGACACCGTCTGCTACTATATATATATATATATATTATTCAAATAACTTTCTTTTTTTCAATTGAAAAAATTAATATAAATCCAAATATAAGATTTTCTTTCATCTGAGATTAGAGATGAACATTAATTGATTTTAATCAAATAAATCAATTGAAATAAATTGAATTTGATAGCATCCAAGTTTTTGGTTCATTGGTTAGTGCATGATCCTCTACTTAAAAGAATAAGATTCGAATTCTCTCTCATCCAATTATAAAAAAAAAAAATTGAATATGACCAATTTAGTTCGGTTTTAATTTATTACTTAATTTGGTTTATTTTATTATTGTCATTAATTTTTATATCTTAAATTTTCAGTTGAATGGATCGAAAAAATTTTATTATTAAAAATATATTTTCTATGTTATAAATATAATAAGAATTTAATACAATATAAATATTAATAAATATCATCAATATTTTTTAATTAACATTTTATATATTATATAAAATACTAAAAAGTAGGAAAACCGATAAACTGGTTGAATTTAAATCAATTTTATAATACAATTTGATCGATTCAAAAATTTTTCTATAAAAATTGATATTTGAATGATTTTTACACATTTTGAGTTCATATATAATTAAAAGAAATTCTTTACGCCCGTGTTAAGGCCCAATGGGCTTGTACGGGAATCCACCCGACATATTATGGCGCAAAGAAGGGGAAAGAAAATTAAAAGGAAAAAAAAAGGAAATTAATGAAAATGGCGCATATTTTATCCACTGGCACAGAAGGGGGAAAACGAAACTTAGGCCTGAACGAGAGAATCAAAGTCTTTCTCGCTCTGTCCGAACCAAAGAGCAAACTGTTGTAATTCTCGTATTCAGCTCGTGAAAATCTCCAACTTTCTCCGAAGGAGATGGACAGAAACGACGCAGTATAAGGACTGAGGAAGGGAAGCAAGCATGAATTTGATGAGCACGCGCCAGCCTTCCACTCGCGCTTCTCCTCCGGCTCCTCTGGATTGGAAGTTCTCTCAAGTCTTCGGCGAAAGAAGCGCCGGCGAAGATGTTCAAGATGGTTAGCCCTCTCCTCTCTCTCTCTCTCTCTCTACCGAATGTTTGCATGCATGGATCAATTTGTCTTTGCACTGTTTGGCTGCTCCTGACGGAGTTGTGATCAGTATTTATCAGTAGTTTGGAGAAAAAAAAAAAGAAGAATGTTTGTTTTTCGAATTTAGGAAATTGAAATTTTACTTCCTTGAGACGAAGTGAAGTGTAGAGAATGACTTGAAGATGTTTGTTTTCAGTTGATAGAATATCGGCGGTTGAATTTGAGAAGAGCGGTGATTACCTTGCTGTTGGAGATCGAGGCGGCCGGGTTGTAATATTCGAGAGAAAGGACGGGAAAGCTGTGAGAATTTTCTCATTTTATTCATCTTTATCTTCAATGCGTTAACCTAAGTTTAAGCTTGGTTTAATTGTTAGAAATCGATTGTTTTCTTTGACTTTTTCGGATATTAATACAAAAACTTTGATATTGACTATTTTATATTAAAATTTAAAAATATTTTTAATAAAAAAATAGAAAAGTTATACTAAAATAAAGTTATAATATAAAAAAAGTAAGACTATTAGGCATTTCAGAGATTAAAAAGAACTTCATTTTGGGAAATCTAACAGAAAAGACGAAGAAAAAGGATGGAGGGAGTAGTACTTCTCTTAATTGCTTTTCCCTTCTTAGAGAAAAAGGCAATAGGCGCCTGTAAGAAAAAAAAATACTTGAATAAATAAATTTTTTTTACTAATAATATGCATAATTTTACTTTTACATTGAATAATTATGTTTCAATGTGTGTTATGTCTCAACCATTTGATTATTTTTAAATAAATAGTGTGATTTTGCTTTTTACTAAGTATTTGCTTTTACTTTTTATGGACTTTTAGGGCATAAAAAAGTAAATACCGGAAAGCAAGTAGTAAAAGTAATAGTAATTATATGGAACCTTATTTATTTAATTAATATTTTTATTTTCATTTTTTGGAATTCATTTTTGTCTATCTTGTTTTAGGCTGGCAGCTGTATTGGTTGTTTTATGATCTTTTTTACAATTGCTTATTGGCTTCTTAGACACCGGACGAGCACTATTCCAGAAGTCAGCTGGAGCGGTTGGATTTTGTCTCTTTAGACCATCCTGAATATCAATATAAGACTGAATTTCAGAGTCATGAGCCTGAGGTGTGCGCACACGTGAAAAACTGTTGTTTATGATATGTTATATACTTGCATTGCAGTTCCTGATGGCATTTTTATTCCCTATAGTTTGATTACTTGAAGAGCTTGGAGATTGAAGAGAAAATAAACAAAGTAAAATGGTGTACAACACCCAATGGGTCACTCTTTATCCTTTCAACGAATGATAAGACAATTAAATTGTGGAAGGTGTGGATTCTTATAGTTCATAACTTTGATAATTTACACTTTCAATTTTTTTTCCCATAATGTACATTACAATGCAACATTCAAAAGATCTAAGTCTTTCTGTAAGAACAAGGCTTCATCATTCATTTAACCCTTAGTACTCTAATTGGCATTGTGTCTTATTTGTGGAGAAATATGATGCTTTGCTTTTCTCATTCTTTCCTTTCAGTCAACACCTATCAGTAAGATTAAGCCCAAGAAGTTGGCATCTTTGTAGATAAATTAGCCCATTGTTCTGTACTTATTATGGTTTGCGGATGAAATTTCTTGTGGTTTATGGAGCCAGGTAAAGGATCGAAAGGTGAAGAAGGCAAAGGAAGTGGATCCTCATCAATTTGTCTCTTCAGAAAATTCTCTTCTGGCTGAAAGGAGTTTTGTGAGTGAGCAAGACATACCATCTTTTACTAATGGCAATAACCTAGAGTGGAAAGAGAATGTGGCTAACAACACATTCGCATCTCAAGAATTGCATGCTAAGGTATGTATAAGTGGACTATTTCAGAGCTCTTATGGAGCTACTGTTTTAGTTTGTTTGGTATGCAAGATTATTTACTAGCTTGTTATGTTCCTAGATTGGTAACAATGAAGACGCCACATATGCAAGATGTAGAAGGGTCTATGCTCATGCTCATGATTTTAATATCAATTCAATTTCAAATAATAGGTAAAAGCCTCCATCTGGTAACTTTATCCTGTACATTTAATTTCTTCTATATCTAAAATTCTTTTTGCAGTCCAAAGGTGTGTGTCAGAACTGAGAAAGCACTGAGTTTTTGGTTCTACTTTTAGCAAGGCAATCAATAAAGTGTAGAATTAAAAATTTAAACTTTTTGCTTTATCTAAGATGATAATTTTGTTTCCTAATCCTTTTGCAGTGACGGCGAGACATTTATATCTGCAGATGATCTTAGGATAAACTTGTGGAACCTTGAAATTAGTAATCAGTCATTTAATATCATTGACATGAAGCCATTAAATATGGAGGATCTTACTGGTAAGTTTTGTGCATCCTCTATGTATTTTTTTTATGACTTTGGTCATATCTTGTGATATGATTTTTTTCCATTAACTATTTCAAAACATTTTATTTTTTGTCTTTCTTTTTTCATTTCAACTTAAGATTAGTTTTGTTGTGAATGATTTTTATATGGTGAGAGAGGTAACTGGGTAAGATAGGTGACTAACATACATTTCTTGTTCTTATGTTGGTTGAGTCATGGTTAAGGTTTCTGTCTGGAATGGGAAGTTGCCATATGTGGTTCCAATTGAATTGATGTCAGGTCTAGTCAAGTGTTTGCATCTCCTTTTGACAAGAACTTTTATCAGGCTGTTTGCAACCATTTCTGATCAATCTCTTTATGTTTTGTACAGAGGTCATCACGTCAGCTGAATTCCATCCAATTCATTGTAACCTGCTTGCATATGGCAGCTCAAGAGGTTTTATTCGCCTTGTTGACATGCGACAATCAGCATTATGTGATTACAGTGCTAGAATGTGAGTTATGGCCCCTCTTTCTTTCTTCTTCTTCTCTTGTTTTTTGCAGTTCTCTAGTTATTATGACCAGTGACTTCAGTTACTATCAAACATGGATTGGAGGTTTCTAATGCTTGTCATCTTTGGTTTCAATTACACAGATTGCAGGATGCAGAATGTCAAGGGTCAAGATCATTCTTTACTGAGATTGTTGCCTCTATATCCGATATAAAGTTTTCAGTTGATGGGCGGCACATCTTAAGCCGTGACTACATGGACCTTAAGGTACCTGACCAGAACTGAGTATGACTCTTTAATGTGTGATGTGATTTTCCAAGGTCTTTCTTCCATATGTCAATACTCATCTATATAGATTGGGGTGATGAGGATGTTTATCCAAATAAAGTTTTTTATTGTATTTTAATTTTCTCAGATATGTTAGATATTGTAATGTCTTGGCAATAAATTTAAAATCCCACAATTACTGAATCTTTGAAACACTTTTCTTTCAAATAAACTAAGATAAAAGGCTATTTCCTGACTTCTCAGCTCAATTTTGGCGCTTTTGCATTTGGAAAGGAGCAAGCACACCAGAAATGTTCTTTGCTTTCAAAAACCTTGTGTTTTCTGATCCTGTCTATTGTTTTTCATGGTTTCTTGATTTCACCCTCTGCCTCTATTGTTCTAAACTACTAAGTTCTAGTCATAACAGTATGAACAGGTGTGTGAACATGGTCAAGGTGATTAGTGAGTATATCATATTCTGAATGCAAATGCACGTGATTATCTCTTCTATTAACTGATGTTTTTCTTGTTACATTTTAGCTGTGGGATATAAACATGGATTCTTCACCAGTTGCAACATTTAAGATTCATGAACATCTACGCCCAAAGGTAAGTGCATATCCTTCCATTGCCTATTGATCTGTAAGATATCTCTAGTGGAAGCTCATGCATGATAAATCAGTGCCATTTTTTATGTGTTAACCGTCTTGTAATCTGATTTTAACAGAGTGACTGACATCTCTGCACAGTCTCTAATCTTTGTGCTGTCAGCTTTGTTAAAGGCTGGAGGTAAAACATATAAAGAAAATGGTAAAGCTAAGGGGAAAATGCTATTTCTTTTAGCTGTGATGAACCCTCTTTTTAGAAGGCTATTAAAGGCCTTGTCAGTATCTTTTGTTCATTGATAAATTCTCTTACTTGCTAACATTGATTTTCTGTTCATTGACAAATTGTCTTACTTGTTAACATCGATGATGGTAGGGTTTAGTAAGTCGGCCTTAGCTCAGTGGCAAGAGCAGAGGACTTATCCTCTAGGTCGCTGGTTCGATTCCGGCAGGTCGAGTGAATAATTTCTCAATAGTGAGTCCTAACTGCTGAATGGCCATATCTTCCCCTATTGGCACAAAATGTCAATTATCAGTACAAATTAAAGGAGTATGAGTTATTTTTATAACACCCATGCATATTACGGGTTGATCAATGAAATTCTGGTTTAAGTTATTGAGCTGGAATAGGTCATGTTGAAGTTTGCAGGAGTTGCAATGATAGATTTTCTTTCCAGCCAACACCTGAGTTTGAGCATCGTCACTTGCTTTCTTGTTAATTTCCTGTTAATCTTAGTATTTTATTTTTTTTGAGAAGGTATAGAAGAGGCATATGAATTAATTTCTTTGAAGTTGGATTTAACTCTGTAAACTTAAAAGTTGCTTCAGCTAAAGGCTCCAGGTTTATTTATGAACGTGCTGGACATTGAAGTTCCCTTATTTTTTATTATGGACTAGAGCTATAGAAATTGCTACTCTCTTATCTCCATTATTTTGTGTTTACCTATTTCTAAGTCGTCCACTGCTTAGTGATATGTTGCAAGCATAATAACTGCAACACCTTACAATGAATACACTTGCATATGAGAGATCATTGCTATTTCTGTTACTGTAGCTTTACCTATTTGATTTAATTCCATTGTATGTCACAAAGATACAAACTAAGGTTATTGGCATGCGAAGCATCACCACCTACACATACTTCCGACACTTTCATGTTGTTCAGTCCAACACTGCAGCAGAGAGAACAGTGACCAACTTAAGCTTGCTTTGGATATTAGATAGTCCCAAATAATGAAGCTAACTTTGGTAAACTTATCCTGCAACCGGATTGGTCATATCTCTTAAAGGTGGTCCAGCAAGTCGACGATAATTGAATCTATTGCTGCTTGAAGCCTTGAAATCTAGAGCTCAGACAAAAACTTTTCCTTCTAGAAATTTAAATATAGCAATTTATCCTTCAGCTTGGTTACTTCCTGATTCGTTGCTGGTATCTTTATGACTTGTTTGACATACGTCCTCCAATTAAGCTGAAAGTTGCTAATATCTTAATTAGTTAATTTTGATATGATAAATTTCAGAAAGTGTGTTGCATATCAATGTCTCCCTATGGCTGATAGCTTGCAAATTGTCGTGCAGTTATGCGATTTGTATAATAATGACTCCATATTTGATAAATTTGAGTGCTGCCTCAGTGGAGATGGACTTCATTTTGCAACTGGATCTTATAGGTTTTCCTACTACTTGATATTCCATGTATTTAGTCATCTAATCTTCTCAGATGCTGTTGTCAAATGACTCTGGCTTTTGCCGACCTATCTCAGTTCTAATGACACAAATCGCTTATATTTTGACTCAGCAATCTCTTACGTATCTTCTCTCATGGTGTTGGAAGTGAAGAGGGGAGTACAGTAGAAGCTAGCAAAAATCCAAACAGGTTGGCTGTTTCTTTTCTTTCTTCTTCTTTGTGTGTGTGTGGGTGGAAGAGGAGGGGGGGAAGGACTAACATCTGATAGAAGTTGACCCCTCTCTTTTTTCCCATTCTTGAGATATCATATAATGTTGATTTCCAAGGAACTGATGCCTTCTGGTTTAAACATCAGAATCCAAAAACCAGCTTTCATAGATATCCCTGTTAGATTTCTTTAGGTTTTTTTAATTAAAGCTACATTGGTGTCTACATAATCAGTTCGGATCATAGAAAAGATTCTCTTCAACTGACCATTAACTCATAGAAATTAACTTTTTGGTAAAATGATGACATTTATGAGCTCGTGCCCGGCATGCTTATTACAAGCATTTGTTGGCTGCCTCTGCCCGTTTTCTTTCTGACTAAACATTGAACTTTGTACTTCTTCTTTGTATATTAAAAGTAGGAAGCCCCTTCAGAGGGCAAGAAGATCATCCTTAAGTAACCTTACGCGCGGGTTTCACAAGCAAGGTTGGTACTTCTTCTCTCTCTTTCTCCCCCTTCTGACATCATGTATAGATTTGAATACCTTGTATGAGCTATCAGTATTCAGTAGACTTGTTAACTTCTCAGATTCCAGTATATGCTAATTTATTTGCTCTTGGCTTCCATTGAGCAGCCACTTATTAGTTGTTTTCCTAATTAAGCAGGGCATGAAAACACAAGCCTTGGTAATGAGTTTTCCTGGTCCTCAAGTTCTAAGCTGCAACATGTCGCTTGGCACCCATGTGCAAACTTGATTGCTTGTGCTTCTGGAAATAGCTTGTTTTTCTACTATGCGTAGCCTCCAGTACAGAAATGCTTTGATTGACCATAGAACACCAAGTAGGTTGTACACGTTGACGCGGTACGCCCTTTATGTTTAGCATCTTATTGGATTGAAGCATTATCATCTTACTGGCTTACCACGATTGAAATGTAAACAATGTACAAAAATCAAATTGAATAGTTGGTGCAAACAACCTTGTCTTTGTTCTATAGTTTTTGGTTTTCCCCATTGGCTTCAGTTTCACATAAGAAAAGTTGTTAGATATTTTTGGAACAGAGATTGAAAAAAAAAAGAAGAAAAAGAAAAAAGGGGTTCATTCATTGATCAATGATTTTAAAATTTTTTGATGTGGTGACAAATTGTACTTCATCAACAAGGTATAAACTATGCATGGTAATGCATTTCACTTGCACTTCAATTTGTGGTACAAAGGAAATCCGTAGGAAAGAGTTACCATTGTCTAGTGACAAAACTGTTGTTACATCTTCAACCACAAAGGATGGTTTATTTAGTTTCTTTCTTTTTTGATATGGGAAAAGAGAGATTTGAGTAGGTATTTGTGTCATATGTCAATCATTAAGTTAAATGTTTTTGAGTGCAAGCTAACCATTAAGTTAAATGTTCTTGTGCATACATCAATCACTAAATTAAATACTTTTGTGTACGTCATGGATTTCGTATCAATAAGAAATGAAATGGGCCTTGAGCTTACAAGCAAGAGTTTTTTCTTCACCTAATAGGTTTATGTTTTGGGTTAAAAATGTAGACTCGTGATAAGTGATATCAGAATTTATTTAATTTTTTATTGATTTGAGATTTTCCATGAAATATTAAGACGAAAGTAAGTTCGAACTAAGATAGATCTCTCTTAATGGGTGAAAGAGTCACTGTAATAAGAGTGTTGTTTTTCTGCACTTTAACCATTGAATTAAATGTTTTTGTGCATACATCAATCGTTGAGTTCAATGCTTTTTTGTAGATATGAATTACTGAATTAAATATTTGTACATACACATTAATGACTGAGTTAACTGCTTACGTACATAATTGTCAAAACTTATTTACTTCAAATTCAGAGGTTGTAATTTTGCCAGTGCATATGTTGTCTTTGGTTGGTAAGCTGCAACTCTTCAAGAGTGGTGGTGGATAATGCTTAGAATGGGTTAGGTTTTTTCGGACAAAATAGGAAGGAAGAGGCAGATTTGCTCATTTTCTGGCTTGCTGCATATTGGAAATGACAATTCTCACCCAATCTCTCACAATTTTTTACAATAGAGGCCGTATATTTGGAGAGTCCAATGCAAGTACTGTTAACTTTATTGTTGAGTATTTAATTGATATTAGAAAAATAGTTTATAAGTATTTTATAAAAAAAATTGAGTATAAAATTGCTAATAAGATAATATTGCTGTGATTAATATATAAAAACAGTGTTAATCAAAATTTTGGAAATATAATATTATAACGACTTGGTTTACAAGTATTTTATTAAAAATTTGAAGTTAATTTTTGAAATTGCTTTATGTATCCGTAAAAAGAACGCAAAGGAGTTGGTGAGGAGAAAATTGAATTTGTCACCAACCTTGAGTAAGAAACAAAGAGGGTTCAATTCAAAGTTGGTATTAGCCATCTTTTTATATGGAAAAAAATCAATGCAAAAAAGAGAAATAAATGTGTATAGAAAAATAAAAAAATAATGTAAATATATATACATAAGTTTTTATTAATTATTTAATAATTAAAAATAAGTAAATACTTATTGAAGTTCATAAATAAATATGTAACAAAGAAAAAAAAATTTGCAATCACTATTTATTAATCTTATTACCATCACTATTTGCAATCGCACCGCTACCAACTTTATTGAACGAAACCTTAAACTTGTGAATTTACTTGTAGTGCTTAATTACTCATTTTTTTAAATAATAAAAGAAAATGCAAGCAAGATTAAAATGATTTGAAGGAAAATTACTTCTTGTTGGAATTTTCAAATCTTGCTCATGGGTCAATAGGTAATTTTACACATCTTTTCGAGATTCATATTCGATTTTATTTTTCATGGTTGAAAAAATTATGGGTTCAATTCATCGATTTCTTTGAGTAAAATTACGGACCAATTCTTGTTACTCCTTTTAGTCTAAGAATTTTTTTTCTCTTGTGAGTGAATATGCAGAGTAAGCTTTTACTCTTTCAATGGCATTCTAGTTTTAGTGCATGCATCTATTCAATGGAAATTTAATGTCATTTAATAAATATAGTACTAATTGTCCTTTTAACTTCACCAAAAAGAAAAGAGTAATAATTTGAGGAGTGTTTGTAAGCATTATTTAAGGTAATATTTATCGAAAAATATTAAAAATGTGCTTATAAGTGTTTCTCAAGATAATATTTATAAATATTCATTAATATGATATTTATAGAAAGATTTTTTAAGTAATAATTTCTTTTATAAAGCTAGTTCTTTTATTAAATTTAGATCATTTATGGAATACACACTCCCAACATATCATACATTAAAAATTTTCTCGCTCCAGAAGGAGGGTACTCAAAAAGAACATAAGAATCTACTGAATCAAAACCATAATTGGCCATGTAGTCCGTCACCATGTTACCTTCACGGTAGATGTGCACTAGTTGTACCTCCCATTCGTTCTGTAAAAAGCCTTTTATTTCACGTATTATGTCCATATTCGCGCATGGTGTTAATTTGTCCATCAAAATTGCCTTAACTACCATCTTATTGTCAACCTGAATTATCACTTTTTTGAACCCTGACTCCTAAGCCAATCGAAGTCCAAAGAGCATTCCCCACAGTTCAACTCTATACGCTGAACATTTGCTTAGTTTCGCCACAAAACCGGTTCGCCATTCACCAGTCTCATCACGAATTACTCCCCCTACAGCAGCCTCATCACTTGACTTCCTGTATGCTCCGTCCGTATTTAGGCTTACCTAGCCCGCCTGTGGGGCCCTCCACCCTATCAAAATTTCTTCCTTCCTTCTTCCCTCAACCTGCACCCCATCAAAATCTGCCACTGCTGCTGTTGTAGCAGTCGCCATACTTTTGACCAAGCTTAAGCGATTACGTGTTGGAATGGAGATATCATTAAATACCAGATTGTTACGCCATTTCCACAAGTACCAACATGCCAGTCCAAACACCATAGACCATGGATTTTCCCCTATTAGTGGCTGGTGTTTTTACAGATTCCATACCAGCCATTCCCGCAGTGGTGAAGTGAAAAACTTGTCTTGCTCTCGTTGAGGAATAATTCGCACCCATAAAGATGTCGCCATCATGTAGTCCCCTAGAACGTGGATCGTGATTTCATATTCCATTTTACACTGTGGGCATAATGCCTCTGTTGTAAGCTTTCTGCGCAACCGTTCTCTGTTGGTCAGAAGTTTCCCATGTAAACACTGGAAAAGGAATGTTCTTACTTTTTGTGGACCTTGCCACTTCCAAGCTCCTTGCCATATTCTGTTCGGCTTTACATCTGTCGATGATGATGATTGTTTCAAGTAATCATATGCTGATGCTATGGTAAACTGACTCGAAACAAATAATCCCCAGTATGATTCGTCCTGTGTAAAATCCAACGTAGGAGGCATGATTTGTAGCACTTGCATTACCACTTCCTGCGGAAGGCAATGGCATAACTTATCATGGTCCCAGTGTCCATTTGGACTCAAAAAGTCTCTCACCACCACTTTATCTAACGCCGGATGTGCCACTCTGCATGTTATTTTCGCTAACGTTCTGTCACCTAGCCATTTATCCTTCGAAAAGTTCACTGACATACCATCTCCAATTACACATTTGGTAGCAGACGTAACCACTGGCCATAATCGACTTACTGCAGTCCAAAGGTTAGAAGCTCCATTTCTTTGAATACTTTCTGGCCTTCGAGCAGTGTTGATATTATACTTTCCACACAGAATTCTAGCCCACAATACCTTCTGTCTCTTTCTCAGTTGCCACAATAATTTCAGGAGGAAGGCCTCATTCATAAGCTCTAGTTTTCTTATTCCCATACCACCCTCATCTTTTGGTCGACACAGTTGTTCCAATTTAATAAGGTGAATCTTTTGATGACTTTCATCACTCCCCCACAGAAAGTTCCTGCACAGACATTCAATTTTTTGACAAATGCTCAGGGGCATCGACATTACTTGCATTTTCTCTTTTTTAATCTTCTGAGAATGGTGTATTAAATGAAAAGATATTTTCTTGAATAGAAATTATAAACTTAACAAGTGCGTATAGGCACCTGTTAATCAAACCCTTATCAAACCTTTTTTATATAAACAATTTTGCTTGATGGATAATCTTTTATTGAATTTTGTGACAATAATCCATTAAAAGAAAAATATGTTTTGATATAATATTTTAACGGATATTAATTAATATATATACATACTTGTTAATCAACCTTGATAATTTATTGAAAATTTTCAAAAACTTTCAATTTTTTTAGTTTAATTTATTATTTTTTTTGGAAACTACTAAATAAAGTTTTTTTATAAAAATATTATGATTTTGAGTGATTAAAATTTATATTAAATTGATTATATAGATCGATTTCGATTTTGATTCTTTTTAATGAAATTAATTCATTTAGTTTTTGATTAACAATCTTAAAGCTCAAATACAATTATAAATAAGATAAAAAATTTAGATATTATGTTGAATTTTTTAATATAAATATTATACTAAATATTTCATAAATTAAAGATTATATTAATAGACATTAAATTTGAAAGATATAATATTCAAATAAGTTCCTGAACTATACAAGAAAAGTCAATTAAGTCCTTATACTTTTATTATCTTTAAAATAAGCCTTTGTATTTTTATTTTGGATCAAATAAGCTATTCTCATTAACTGTTGACTAACTTCTATTAATCAAAGTAACAACTGCTAATTTAATGCCATGTCATTTACCACGTGACATGTTGATGTGTCATTTTTTAGGTTGACATTACCATATGACAGATTACGTGGCTAAAAAATTTAAATAATCTAATTACTAGTTAGATTTTTTAATTATTGATTTGACTTTTTATTTTTATTTTTTTACTCAACCATAAATCTTAAAATCATTTTTTTAGGATTTTGAAACAAAAAAAAACCTAATATGTTTTCTGTAGAACATCCAAAGCCATTTCTTTCTTAATTTTATATCTCTTCCTTTCATTTTATCTCTTATCTTTTTCTATCTCTATAATATGGAACGAGAAACTTAATAAAAGATCAAGGAAATGGTGAGGTAAATATTTAGCAAAACTGATTTGGAAGAGTCGTTTGTGTTTAAAGTCCAAGTCTCAGCTTTGAAGTGACTAGGAATCGACCTTTCTGATTTTAATTACAAGAAGTTTGTTGGAGAAGTGGTCAAGTCATTTCTTCTCTTTACTGTCAAAGGAAATGGCAATGGAAAAGGAACCTGATTCAAAGCTTCCAAAAGAGGAGGATAAAGTAATGGTTAAGGTGTTAGAATAAGCTCTGTAGCCAAATGAGATTGGTCAAGGCTTGGTTCCAATAATGTAAGAATATTATTCACATTGAATGATTAGGGGTTTTGCTTTATCAATGAGACATCAATTATAATAGGTTATAAGTCTAATTAGATGAAGTCCATAAAATTAATATACCTTGTAAGGGAATTGCAATGGATTGCAATTATGAGTTCCTTATCCATAAAACATAACTTTAAATGTTCCTAGTCAATGTATCATTGAGACTAGAGATCAATGATGCCTAGAGACTGGTACATTTTATATTTTTACTTGAAAAGTAAGTAACCGATCTCATAGTTGCAGTATAAAGATACTTGAAACTAGAAGGTAGGCGCTTGCCATAGGAGAGCAAGTTTATTGAACATGACACAATATGAGAAGTGTATTTGGTATCTCACTTTAGTGTTTATGCAATACTTTTCTTGTGTCAATCGTGTAAATACTTCTTAAACTTGAGATATCAGGTTGTCTTATATGCAGAGTGTTATATATTTGATTTTATCCTTATGAGTCCTGCAAAGGATGCCAAAATAGGATATAGTTGGTTGTAGTATAAAGCATCTGAAGGTAAATGAGTGTTCAAGATAAGAATCATTATCCTAAGTGATATTAGCTTATTGAAGCCTTTGGCCAAGGTAACTTGGAGATTATGAAAAGAGTTTCATAAGTTTCTATAGAGCTAATAATCTAATTTCAAGAATGATTTGAAGATTTATAAGAGTAGACACTGCACCATACTTTTATTATCTCCAAGATATATGATAAGGGAATGAATTACATTAAGAGACTGTTCACTGAAAGATTGAATCAAACAATCTTGACTTTTCTAACATTTGGGTGGCCATGATGTATTGCTAGATGCCAATCTTGGTCTATGAAATTAAATGAATTAAAATTAAAATTAAAATTTAATTCCATTACTAACATGTTAGAAACCTAATAGGTCACACACAAAAAATGATGATTGAGATTAAATTGGGATAAGTGATTAAGTTGGACTTAAACAAAAAAAAATTAAAAATTTTGAACTTTAGTTGAACTTAATTAAATGATTTAATTAAGTACAAGGACCAATTAACAACTTAATTGAATGGTTCAATTAAATGTAAGGACTTATTAGCAAATTACAAGAAAAATAATGTAAAAGCTAATTAGGATTGAAGTTGGCCCAAAGTATAAATACCTTGCAATAAGCCACTTCTAAAAAGTTATAGGCAAAAGAAAACGTAACCACTTGTGTGCCGCCTCTGGGTGTGTGGAAAAAAGAAAAACAATATTATTTTCTGTCATTTTGACAAAAGTGATTCTAAAAGAGAAGTGTTGTGAACACTCCCTTGCTAGCACATTGAATGGTTTAGTAATCCCATCCTAACGTAGGGATTCTCAAAATCATCGTGTGGACGATCATTAAAAGCTATGCATTTGGACAGCTTTGATTTGAGACAATCTAGTTCCGTGAAAAGACTTTTTAAAGGTTGATTGGTGTTATTAAGACAAGAAATTCAACTTTTCTTTGTTCCTAAGGTAATAATCAGATCATACTTTTAATATCTTATATTGTAAATCATCCAGAATTCAATGAAAGTGGAATTAGAAGGACAATCGGTTCTTAATTTCAATTCCGCTATGATATTATATTCATGTTTATTTTATTTTTTTCAATTGTTGATATCGCATGATTAAACCCCTCTCTCAACAGTGGTATCAGAGCCATCTTTCACGGTTTTGGATGATTGAAACATGTTGTATGATGATGATAAGCATTAAGATGTTTGACATTTCGATTTTGGTATCTCTATGTGCAAAGCCGGTTTCAATATTGTTGTTTTTAATTTTTTTGTTTTGCTTCAATTTTATTAAAAATCCAGAAACTTTTTTGGTCATTTTTTAGATCATATTTAAATTATTTTAAATGATGTTTAAAGTCCTAAAAAGGTTAGGATTAATTACCATTTAAAATATGCTTTTTGAATGTAGCATTATCTTATTTGGTTTTGTGTTGTCCATTGATAGCACATATATTTTGGTTTGATCTTTTGATTTGGTTACAGAAAATAATCAGCCTTGTTCTAGAGATTCTTTATCCATAAATTGGCCAATCAAGAGGTTAATAATCAGCCATTAACGCAAGTGAAGAATGCATGAGATGCACCTTTAATCAATTGCAAAAGGAAGCGAAATAGTGAGCAATTCGGGTGGCATAGTTCTTGTGGACTTCTTACTTAGAAGTTTGCTTAATTTTCAACAAACAAATTTTGTGGAATTGTTCCACATTATATTCTGGATAAGTGGATTGCAGAATCATGAAACGTTCATGATTAAATAGGTTGAATTTAAGTAAGAAATTGGAGCAAAGAGTGAAAGCTATCCAGCTCATTGCTTTGACATAAGATTCGATATTAATTGACAAGAAAAGTCTTGGAAATTAATTCTGAAAATTTTCAGAATTAAATCCATATTTGAAATGTTCATTAAGGATTATTTTTGGAAATTTTCATGGTCAAATAAGCTGAATTAAGAAATTAATTGATGATGATATGAAATCAGTTCAATGTACATTTATAGCTTGAGATTTGATTTTTGTATGGCGAGATAATCTTGCAAAATTAATTCTGAAAATTTCATAATATTATCCTTATTTGAAATATTCAATTAAAAGATTAATTCTAAATTTTAATTAATTTTTAATTGGCTGGACACTTAGCAAAATTGAATGAATATCTTTTACATTGCAAACGGCACCTATGACAAAAGTTGTCTATGGAGTCGCCACATATGGTTGCCGCACCATTCCTTTGGGATGGCCACCACCATATTATTGAATTAGGTTGTGTGCTGAAAAAAATAACCATTCAATGATCAAGAAAAATTCTTTCCTTAGTCAATCATTGATTCTCTAAATGTTAGGGATACATGCCTAAAATTAAAGAGTTTGAATCCTTGACAGAATCAATTGGTTTGAATTGATTGATATCAAATCTCATAATTAAATTTCTATTCAATAAGATTGGATAATTCCTAATTTAATGAGATTGGTTGACCAATTATAATCTAATAAGGATTAAATTATCTTAATTAATTTTGATGGTAAATCTTTGGAAGATAACCATATTATTGGTTTAGACAAATTAAAAAGGAAAAGAGAACGAACTGAATCAAGAATGTGACTATGTTTACATTCAGCTCTGCCATTTTGCTAGGATGTACCAAGACAAGAATGATGAAAGTGCGCTGTTGATCAAAGAATGGAAGAAGTGAAGATTCGTTATACTCCATTGCATTATCAATTCAAAGGATTTTAATGGTGTGAAAGAATTAGGTTTTGATCATCGGAGCAAACTTTATATAAATTTGGGGTAATTTAGATCTTTGTTTTAGAAAATAAATCCAAGTTAAACGAGAGTAATCATCGATAAGAATAACAAAATACTGATAAACATTCACAAAAGAAGTCGGAGAAAGGCCCCAAATGTCAGAGTGTACAAGTTTAAAAGGTGAATGAAAATATAAGTACTATTGTTAAATGACCAAGCTGATTGTTTAGTAAGTTGACAATGCAAACAACAAAAAGACTCATCTTTTTTAGATCTTAGCAATCCATGAGAAACCAAAAGACAAAGTTTACAAGTTGAAGCATGACCTAAATGACAATGCCACTAATACAAGGATGAACTAGATGTAATGGCAGTTGACATATGTTTCATAGAATATTAAGGAAAACAAGCTCAAATAATCTCCCTACCTTCAACTTGTCTCAAGAAGAAAAGAGAACAATAGTACCTAAATCACATTATTAACCAACATAAATAAGATTCAATGCTAAAGTAGGAACATAATAAGTACCATGAAGGCTAAGATATAAGTCAGAAGAATGGTTACTATGAGTTATATTCATTTTTGTAGCATTGGTGGTATATAAGGATAAGAAAAATAAATGAAGTTGATTTTTAGTAGAAAAAATAGATGAATTACGAGTCATGTGATTATAATAGGTAGAGTTAAGGAGTCAAGATGAACTACCTAGATTAATAAAAAGAGTAGTGTAAAAAGAGGAAATGGAGAAGATGACCTGTTTTAGTAGAGCCTTTATGTCT
Source organism: Theobroma cacao (assembly GCF_000208745.1). NCBI lineage: Eukaryota > Viridiplantae > Streptophyta > Magnoliopsida > Malvales > Malvaceae > Theobroma > Theobroma cacao. The sequence continues at coordinate 1,015,297 of NC_030852.1, forward strand.
CTTGTAGTGAGGATAATATTTCCCTTAAATGTAACAGCATCAATGGGTGAAGATCCAAATGAGGAATCTCTTTTAGGTTTAAAGGTTTTGCCGTTTGATTTAAGTAGAAGACATTTTCCAACATGATGTCCAATCTTGTGGCAATATTTGCATTCAATCATGGGGCAATCAAAAAAAATATAACCTTGTTGTTTGCAATACATAAAAAATTGAACTTTAGCTTTCTAGTGGAAGGCCTAGAATTTGTAGTAGGAAGAGTAATATCAATTTGTGCAGATTTAGCCAAACCAAGACATGTCTTCTCAAAAATAATTTATCGAATAGTAGTATCAAATGTTGGAAGTGGACTTCGATGTAGCAAAGAAGCCTTGACAGCTTTATATTTCGGACAAAGGGCCATGAGAACTTGAATAAGAAGAAGTTGATTCTCACTGATTTTGGCTTGAGTCAATTGGTTCCAAATAAGATGAATTTGGGCTAAAAAATCATTTACTAATTGTTCAGATTCTTATGTTAGATTGTAAAGAGTAGTTCATAACTGATAAATAACTGATAATAGTGAGCAAACCTAGTAGGTTTATAGTTGGTGGCAAGAAAATCTCAAATCTTCTTTTCCACGTCAAAATCAATGGTTGGAACAAAGGTGTTATAAAACCAAGTTATAATATAATGATTTTTACTATCCCAATCTTCAAGTCATTTTGCAAACTTTGCTGCAGTCTCATCAGCCCATTGTGTAGGTTGAACAATGTCTTTAATGGCAATATATCAAATTTTATGTCCAATTAGAAAACTTTTCATACCTTAGGCATATTTATTGTAATTATTTCCTTCCAAAACAATTGTAATTGGTCGAAAAACTTCAGTTTCTCCTTCGAACAATCAAAATTGATGGAAACTAAAAGCTAGATTTTGTTTAAAGGGTGTGGAAATAAGATTTCAGGAAAGAAAAAAGAGCCTTAGCTTTGGTTACATGTTAAATGAAGAGGAAATCTTGTAGTAGATAAAATTGTATTGTTATATGAGTGTGTATATTGTAGTGTAACTGTTAACTAAATATTGTAGTCTAACTAGATAATCAACTTTAACTACGTAATTTATAAAATTATCTTAACACAACAAATTGTGAAATTTATTTTTTGATTTGTTATTTGGAGATATCTTTTGTTGATTGGAAAGTGAGAATGCTAATAAATAAAGATTGTCACTTTAGAAGCTAGCATCACAAAGCATGAATTTTGTCGAAGTTTTATTAATTGTGCTTTAATTGAAGTGATTAAGAACTTGAGTTGGATTTGCCTCGACTTTTTGTACGCTTAGCAATTAGATTTATTTTATTTTGATTTTTTTTTAAATTTTAACTGATGATTTTAAGACATGTGGCTGGATAAAAAGTTGAAAGACAAATCAATAAAATCTTTGATCATGTTATCTGCCATGCGACAGTGTGGTAAATGGCATGACATTAAGTGGACAATTGTAATTTTGACTAAAGGTTGTTAGTTAATTGTTAATGATAAGGACTTATTTGACTCAAAATATAAATATAAAGATTTAATTGAATGCAACAAAAACATAAGATTTTAGTTGACCTTTTTTACATAATTCAAGAACTTATTTGAGTATTATACCAATTTGACAGTAAAAAAGAAGCATAATTTTGTTATGAAATATAACCTGAAAGAATAATTATGAGAGAAAAGTATTAATAAAGTAAGAAGATCTTATTCAAGAGTATATTTACAAATGAAGTGAGGGGCCTATTTATAGGTTAATAACGTTTTATCTAGATAGAATTTACAAGAAAGATAATGCCAAGGGATTTATTTTGGATTGATAATATTCAAATTAATTCCTAATCTTAATCCAATTTAATCTACATCCAAAACTAGATGTACATAATTAAATATAAGAGTTCAAATCAGATTACACTCTTGTGCCTGTCTTGTTGAACTGTTAGGCTTGTCTTGGGTGTTTGTCTTGATCTGAACTTTTAGACAATGACATAATTGACATTCACAAATATATTCATAACATTTCCTCTTGAATGTCTATTGTATTAAGAATATATCGTTAAAACTATACTAAGAAAAAATCTCATGAGAAAAAAATCCGAGTAAAGGAAAAAGAATACACAATTATTTATAAGAATATGCTTTTAAAATACTACTTTATTAAAAACCTTACAGAAAAAAAAAACCTAGTGGGAAGAACCTTGATAAAAGGAAAGAGTACAATGCATATTTTACTCCTCTAATGACTATATTATTTAAGATCTTTAAAACGATGCATTTCAATCTTTTATGCCAACTTTTCCAATATTTTCAATAGGAAGTGCTTTGGTGATTAAATCTACTAGATTGTCATGTGAACATAAGTGAAGATCATGAGTGGAGAAAAAGAATTTGATGAAATATGTTTTGTCTTATTGCCGTTAATGCATCATTCCTTTAACTATGCTATGCAAGCAGTATTATCCTCATATAATGTTGATGAAATTTTCTTCTTGATTGACAAGCCACATGTTGCTTGAATATGTTGAGTTATAGATTTTAACTAGACACATTCACGACTTGTCTTATGAATTGTTAAAATTTCTGCATGGTTAAAAGACCTAGCAACTATAGTTTGTTTTACAAAACGCCATGAAATAGCCATATATCCATATGTGAATAAATAACTTGTCTGGTATCGAGCTTTGTATGGATTAAATAAATATCCAGCACCTGGATAACCAATTAAATCTAGTTTTGATACATTTGAGTAATATAAGCCCATATCCATTGTTCCTCATAGATATCTAAGTATATATTTAATTCCATTCCAATATCTTCAAGTTGGAGAAGAAATATATCTTGTTAATAAATTTACAACAAATGATATATCATCTCGTGTAATGTTAGCAAGATACATTAGTTTTCTGATTGCATTAGGTCAGAAATGATGTTTTTTCACATCTAGTGACCTTACAACCATTAGTGAATTCAATTGATGTACTTTGTCCAAATAGAATTATTTTAGCACTTTTGCTATATAATTTGATTAATGGACAAAAATTTCATTTGTCAAGTGCTCAATTTAAAAAGTCAAACAAAACTTTGTTTTCTCAGGTATTTTATCTCAAATTCTTTCTTTAAGTAAGTAACCCACATTGTGTTTTTGTTTTTGTTTACTTTTTCTGATCATCTTGAATATTTGTTCCTTTTTTTTTTTAGAACTTTTATCTTTAGAACCAATTGGTCTCACACATTTCTGGTGTGCCTTAGACTCATTAGAAATAGTAGATTGTCATACAAGGACATCAATTCTGATTGGAGCATTTGCAGTTGGTATATGAGATTCAGTTATTCTCTTTAGATCAATAAATGCGCCTGGCAACCGATTTACTATATTTGGCAAATGACTTATATTTGAACTTCATGTTTATATTAATTTGTGCAAAAATCAAAAGTAGATAATACTAATGCATTCTAGAAAATTTTCTTTTCCAATTGCTTATTTTCTCCCCTTAATGTTGGAAAAATTATTTTGTCAAAATGAAAATCGGCAAACTTTGTCATTAATAAATTGCTTTTTAATGGTTTTATATATTTAATTATAGATGGAGATTTGAATCCAACATATATTCCTAATCTCCTTTGAGAACCCAGTTTTGTGTGTTGTTATGGAGTAGTTGGAACATATATTGTACATCCAAAAATTTTTAGATGGAAAATATTTGGTTTCTGATTATAAACTAATTGTATAGAGGAGAATTTATGATAATTCGTTGGGTTGATACATGCAAGTGCTATACCATGCAAAATGACATGCCTCCAAGCAAAAATGGAGTTTTAGATTTCATAAGTAATGACCTTACAATTAGTTGGAGGCATTTAATAAATGATTTTGCTAGTTCGTTTTGTGTATGAACACGAGCAATAGACTATTTAATAGTTATTCTAATTGATATGCAATATTCATTAAAGGCATGAGATGTAAATTCGTTAGCATTGTCAAAATAAAGTATCTTGATTGCATAATTAGGAAAATGTGCTCACAAACGAATGATTTGTGCAAGCAATCTTGCAAATGCCAAATTACGAATTGATAATAAGCACACATGTGACCATTTTATATATGCTTTAATTAAAACTATAAAATATCTAAATAGTCCAAATGGTGGATATATGGGTCCACGCATATCACACTAAATGCGTTTAAAAAATGTAGTGGATTTAGTTTCAACTTTAGCTGGTGATGGTTTTATAATTATTTTGTCTTTAGAGCAAGTAGTATATAAGAATTCATTATATTAAAAAATCTTTTAGTTTTTCAATGGATGACTGCATGAATTTTAAATAATTTTTTGCATCGTTATTGATTCTGGATAGTCGAATTGGTCATGCCAAACATTAAAATCATTAGTAAGTTTCTGATTTACTATAACATGAGTTTCAATCATTCTAGTATTTGTGTAGTACAATCTAGAGAATAAAATGGATAATTTTTCTAACACACACTTTTTACTTGAAATAATAGATGTAATATAGAGGTATTCAATATCTCTTTCATTTGTTATCTCTATATGATATTCACTCAGATGAATATTTTTAAAACTTAATAAATTTCTTTAAGACTTAGTTAAAAATAATGCATCATCTATTATAAACTTTATTCATTTGGGTAGTAAAATATTGACTCTTTTGAACTTTCAATTAATCTTATACTACTAGATATTGTATTGACATTGGCTTTTTCCATTGTCGAGTGGGAAAAAAATTTCTTGTCTTTAAATATAATGTGAATTATAACGTTGTTTGCTAGACATATATCTGTATCATTGATCTTGGAACCAACTAGATGAATATCCATATTTTTTTTCAATAAAATAAGATATCTATAGTAAGAAACTAACAAGTTAACATAGAAGAACATTAGATATAAAATATATTATTAAAACACATAATAAAAACATATTTAGAAGAAAAAATTTGAAACAGATTAAGCTCTTCGAAAGCTTCCACACTCTTTTTTGCTGCTTATCTCACGCTTGTGAATCTATCCTTTCAACAATTCCAACAAAGAAAAAGTGCATCACTGTTTAAACTAATGATCCAACTTGTTCCTTTTGTCGTGTCACATATGAGTCGATCATACATTTTTTAAGGAACTATCCTATTGCCATTACGACTTGGACAAGGATTGTATCCCAAGATCAAATAGATCAGTTCTTCCCTCCACCTGCATTAACATGGCTGTCTGTTAACCTTAGTAGGAGTAAAGATTCAAGGAATGATATACCGTGGATTATTTTTTTTAGTGTTACCTGCTGGTTCTTTTGGAAATGGAGTAATAGTTTCATTTTTAATGGGAAAGAGGTTTCAATAGAGGGATGGTTGTGTCTTATTAAAAGCTGGGCTACAGATGTCCATTCATCAATTTTTTGGTCTTGGAAAGGTATTTTGTCTTCAAGTCCTCGGATAGAAAAACTAATTGGATGGTAACCCCCCTTCGCAAAAATTCGATTGCTTTGAATTCGGATGGCGCATATAGGCCCTCGATGGTAGCGACAACAATAGGAGGTGTATTTCAAGATACTTATGGAATTTGGAGAGGAGGTTACTCCCTTCGGTTTGGTAAATGCATAGCTTATAGAGTTGAACTTTGGGGAGTTTTTAAAGGATTAATGTCACGACTCGGTACTTTTCTCGAGCCCGTGACAACCGCCGCTACGTCACGATAAACATTTATTGCTTAGAATGCTAACCGAAACTTCGCAAGGCTTTAATATCAGTTTTTTCGCACCTCCCTTGTGATTATAAATTAAGTATTATGTTTTTAGAGATTATAAATTATTTCCAAATCAAAACAATAGAAAAATAATTTTTTTCACACAGGGGTATTTTGATCATTTTTCCTTAAAAATCTCGAAACCAGCTAAAAATGTAGTATGCGAGTGAAAAACACATATTTCATAATCAAAAATAAGTTTAGATGTTTAAAACATTCATTTAAAGTGAAACTATACTTATTTGAATATAATAAAAATATTCAATAAAATATTTTATTTTCTTATAAAACAATATTTATAGAGTTATCGGTAAATAATTTTTGTAGCGTAAATGCTAAATAAATTCATACATACTATAATACAGATAACCAAAATATAAAATTTAATTTACAGTGACATGTGGGCCTACGAACGATCAAAAGTATCTAAAACGGTAAACCTACAGTTTTTTGAGGATGCAAGTCCAACTGTAGCCCTCAACGAAATGAGCTATCTATCGACTATCCTGAGCCTGAAATGGGTGGAAAGGAGGGTGGTGAGATTATATAATCCCAGTGAGTAAACAAATACTATCTAAAATATCTAAAGTTGAGTAAATAGAGACAGATAAAATAGTTTAACATACTGTAATTCATCACATTTCAACTCATTTCAACCAAATAAAATCAATTCATATAAATCGAGTAATCAATATCGCTTATGAATTTCTTAAAACTTTGGCTCGTGCCAAAATCATTCTCATACTCAGTTATCAGGGATACCTTGGCTGATGGCTATCCCAACCTAGTCCGCCAAGGCTGTTAAAAAGTTATGTACGAATAAATCATGTTTTTATTTTGAAAACATAACCGTTCCTTGGCGTTGGCTGAGTTCACCCTCACGTGGTGGTTTGGTGTGAAGTGAACTCTAAAGTTTTAACCTCAGGAGTTATCCAACCGTGCCTTTCATACTGAGGTATGAATATAATAGGGTTACCGTGCCCCTCCAATAGGCTGGTCCACGGAACCTGTCCACTGCAGCGACCAATTTATAACCCACCAATTCAATAAAATTCAACAGCATGACATGACAATTATTTTATTTTACAACCTCTCAAGGTAAATCAACAGTTCATACTTTTTCAGCACATTTACCAAATCCAGCCACTCATGCCCACATTATCATAAGCCATTCAATTTAAACCATGATTTACAACACAGCAATTAGTCTCCAATTACTCCATTTTTAAAACCATCATTCAATTTCAAGACAATTTTATAAAATCATTTCATTTAAATCACATTTTAGTTACAAAACACAAAGATTTATCATTTAACTCATTTTCTATAAAATCACAAAATCGGATAAAAACCACTTTAGATAATTAAGATGATAGTAAGGTTACTCACTATTTCGGAGTCAAATTTCGAGTACTCCGATTCTTGATCCTCGGGTACTATCTCTTTACTTTTGCTAGAAAGCTCACCACCTAGACATAATGCACAATAAGCCATTTACTACATTTGTGCTAAACCGTTGTAAAACCAATTCAGGTTTTATACTAATGCATGAAATGGGATGTGAAATACTCGGGTAACTATCTAAATACGGTGTTCAATATAAATTTAATTATGTACCTAAATAAAATGGTATTGGCCTAATTCGATCTATCACCCGATTAATTAGCCAATATGTCCAATTCAACTCCAAATAATTCCACTTTTCTCCCAATACTCCAAATCATCAAACACAAATTAAATAACATAAAATTTAGCAAAACCATCCTCACATTTTCTCTTGGAAAATTCGACCATGGTGGGTGCATCAACACTATAATTTTTCCTACTTGATTTTCACACCATAAATCACTAATTCCTAACCAAATCACTTGAAATAAAATCAAAATCATCATCAATATTCTACATGGAGAATTCGACCAATGATGGGTGATGGGAGGAAGTGAATTTTTCTTGTTGGCTTTTCATGCTACACATCACTAACTAACTAAAAACACTAAAATACATTGAAATCTAACCAAATCAAGCATCAAAACCTCCCTTTAAGTGTTCGGCCAGCAAGAGACCCATCATGAAATCATGTGATTCAACCATGGAAAATAAGAAAAAATGCTTAAGAAAGAGAGATCTCAAGCTTAATT